>NC_092336.1:642757500-643069375 GCF_046630445.1 Rutidosis leptorrhynchoides
ACTCGTCGAAGAATCAAATCTTTTAGATTTCGAAGATTTTCTTTAAATCGCTTGAATTCCGGAATTCAACCAAGACAACATCAAAAATTAAGACGAAACTTTATTTCTTCAATTCACTCTTTTGTGATAACTTCACTTATACGCTTCGAATAATCGAAATGTTTTATCTGTATTACTCAATAATGATAAAACTCTATTTATCAACTCATATTCGTCATGAAAACATTTTTATCGTTAACCATGACGACCTCACTGAAATTTCGAGACGAAATTTCTTTAACGGGTAGGTACTGTGACGACCCGGAAATCTCCGACCAAATTTAAACTTGATCTTTATATGATCTTTATATGAATTCGACACGATAAGCAAAATCTGTAATGTTGAGTCTCGAAAACCTTGGAACTATGTTCATATATGCAATTGACCTTTTGACACAACATATAATATTTCAAATTATATTTCCACTTATTATTTATATATAAATATATACACACATAACTATTTACAATTAATTGTTCGTGAATCATCGGAAATATTCAAAAGGTCAATTGCATATATGAACATAGTTCCAAGGTTTTCGAGACTCAACATTACAGATTTTGCTTATCGTGTCGAATTCATATAAAGATCATATAAAGATCAAGTTTAAATTTGGTCGGAGATTTCCGGGTCGTCACAGTACCTACCCGTTAAAGAATTTTAAAACTTTTCATATTTTACTTGGGGTTGGGAGTGAATAATTAATGTAATTTTTATTTAATAGTTAAGGATCGAATTTTATACCATAATGACCAAAATAAATAAATATAGTTAATTTAAAAATATAGGATTTTTCTGAACACTTTTAGTCCGCTACTAAGTAACCACGGAGTACAACATAATAGTCCACAAAAAACTGTCGGTAGAAATTTATATATATAAATTGTTGTAGTATTATTACTAATATTATTATAATTAGTATTATTATTATAATAATATTGTTGTTATAAATTTATAGTTATTATCATATCCATTAATAATAATACTATTATGATTACAAATATGTTATTATAAATTTTTATTATTATTAAGAGTATTATTACTATAATTATATTTATTAATAAGATTAACCATAATATGTAAATACAGATATGTACATATAGATATATAAAGATACATATTATGAAATTAGTATTTATATTATAAAGATAATTATTAAAAGTATTATTATTACTACTAATATTATATATCAATAAAATAAATTATTAATATTGATATTATTAAGAATATTATTATAACTATTAAGTTGTTATCTTAAAATTGTTATTATTAGGATAATTATTATTAATTTTATTATTATGTTGTTATTATTAATAATAACCAGTATCTTTATTATTTAATCATAACATAATTTTTTTTTAGTTTTATAAATAAAAGAATCAAATAAGTATATATTTAGATATAAATAAATACTGAAATATAGTGCAAGATAACATAAAGATAACTACAAATATAATCAGATAAAATTACGCGTATAGAATTATTAACCATCCCTATCAGACTTTTCTTTTATTTCTTTTTTCTTCTGTTTGCTCGTGAATATGGGTTGAGTACTGCTATAACATATCGATGAACCATTTCATTTTATTCGAATTTCACCATCCTTCTTGACAAGCACCAACACCTTTTCATGTTTCTATTTCATTAAACCTCCATCAATCTATCATCGAACACCACCTGTAATGTTTCTGTCTTTCTTTTTCCATTCGCACCTACAACCACCAACAACCATAGAACCACCTATCTCTCTCTAAAATCACGGATGAACCCACCTCACCACCATTGTAAACCGTGAGCCACTACCTCTTTTTATCTCTCCCTTTTCTTATTTGATTGAATCAACACCCACAAACACCACACTCGTACACCATACACCGTCAAACCCAAACCCACTTCAACCCATAATCACAACCACCATGTACCATCGAAGATACAACCATCACCATCATAGTTTAGATACTGCTGCTACAGCTCACTTGTTTTTGATTCTGTTATATTCGAAAACCACCATCATTGTTACTTCTTTTCGCAACAAATAACACCAACACAGACCACCCTTACCTGCTGCTACCTTTCAGTTTATGTTTGCACTATAAACCACCATCTTTGATTCATTCGTTATTGTATACAACTGCTAGCTACTACGTGTTCCTGCTGCAACCTGCGTGCTATTTTGTTTCCTGTTAAACTACTATCTCTAGCTCATCCTTGCTTCATGAACCATCAGCTACCACCACTACTAGCCACACTTCTAACTGTCACCCTACACCACGAATAAACCCACATACATTCTTGTTACGAGCTGTGAACACCCACCACCTTGCATAACTTGATAAACATTGACAACCATCAATCTATCACCACTTCAAATACCCACCAATTAACCACCACGTGATCACCACCATTAACTACAACCATCGAATCCCTCAAATCATCTTCTAACAACAATAAACCGCTACAGCTGCAATTGTATGAATTTTTATTTTGTTCAACCACTATGTTACAAAGGTGGTTTTATATGTTAAAGAAAGGAGGAGAACATGTCCACCATATTAAATTTGCAACTTGATTATATAATACTCAAATATATATAGCGTGCATGATTAAAGCTTAGGAAAGTGAATTGTGGTAGAGGCCGACATGTTTGTTAAATCCCACTTGAATGTGTTTTGCTCTTTTTGTTTACCGAGATTATTTTTGTTATTCTTTGATGCAACTTGGCTCGTGAGGGAATTTAAAAAATCAAAAAGAGGTCGAGTTAGTTAGCTTATGGACGGTTTAAATTTGTATGGCCAACATATAATAACACCACTTGTAATTAAATTAATGAAAAGATGATTATGATAGGAGGTGAGATAATTAAGATGAAGTGTTGAGGAATGCATGCGATACATATTTTGTTGTTTGATTCATTTCGGTCGAAGTCCAGGAGGATCAAACAGGCCACTGGATAATATTTGGTTGGGTTTATTAAGTTACTAGATTGGGCTACGAATTCAATTTCAGTTGGGCCAAGTGTTGTTTCCTTATGTTGGGTCGATTAAGGGTTAGAGTGGGCCGAGAGTTTTGTTTATGTTAAATGAATAAAATCGTGAATGAAAACAAGAACTTACGAGTGCTTCAGTGGTTTGGAAGGAAGAAGCTTAACCGAGAGGTATTGGGTTCAAACCTGGGCACACGCATTTATTTTTGGAACTTTGTCTTGAGAGGTAGTTGTCATTGTTACTCTTATTATTATTATTATTATTATTATCATTTTTTTTATTATTATCATTATTATTATTATTATCATTATTATTATTAATTATTGTCGTTACATGATTGATATTAGTATCATTAATATGTATAACATTAATAAGTATTAGCATTAGGTATTATAAGTATTATTATCATTAGTATCATTAGTATTATTAAAACATGTATTAGTAGTAGTAATATTATTATTATTATCATTAGAAAAATTATTATTGATATTATAGTTATTATTATTACTACTGTTATTATTATCATTTTTATAAAAATTTATATTACTATTATCAATTAGATTAATAGTAGTACCAATATTATTATTATTTATTATTATCATCATAAAGGGATACAAATTAGTATTATTTTCATTAACATGATTTTTATATATAATTTTAGTTACATTATTCTATTATTATTATTATTATTATTATTATTATTATTATTATTATTATTATTATTATTATTATTATTATTATTATTATTATTATTATTATTATTATCATTATTATTACTACCAACAAAACGGCTATTATTATTATTATTATTATTATCAAAATTATTATTTTCATTATTATTATAAATTCACTAAATAAATATTACATATATAAGACAAATATATTACATAACTTGTTCGATTACGATTATATATTTTAATATATATAATTGATATAGATTCGTGAATCCGAGGCCAACCCTGCATTGTTCAATATCGTCATATGTATTTTTACTACAAAATACATTATTGTGAGTTTTATTACTCCCTTTTTAAATGCCTTTGCAATATATATTTTTGGGACTGAGAATACATGCGCTTTTATAAATGTTTGACGAAATAGACACAAGTAATTGAAACTACATTATATGGGTGAATGATCGAAGCCGAATATGCCCCTTTTGCTTGGTAACCTAAGAATTAGTAAACCGATCTACTAATTGACGCGAATCCTAAAGATAGATCTATTGGGCCTAACGAACCCCATCCAAAGTACCGGATGCTTTAGTACTTCAAATTCGTTTTTATCATGTCCGAAGGATTTCCCGGAATGATAGGGGATATTCTTATATGCATCTTGTTAATTTCAGTTACCAGGTGTTCACCACATGAATGATTTTTGTCTCTATGCATGGGACGTATATTTATGAGAACTGGAAATGAAATTCTTGTGGTCTATTAAAATGATGAAAATGAATGATTACGATAAACTAATGAACTCACCAACCTTTTGGTTGACACTTTAAATCATGTTTATTCTCAGGTATTAAAGAAATCTTCCGCTGTGCATTAGCTCATTTTAGGGATATTACTTGGAGTCATTCATGGCATATTTTGAAAGACGTTGCATTTGAGTCGTTGAATTCAACAAGATTATTATTAAGTCAATTATAGTTGGATGTATTATGAAATGGTATGCATGCCGTCAACTTTCGATGTAATGAAAGTTTGTCTTTTAAAAACGAATGCAATGTTTGTAAAATTGTATCATATAGAGGTCAAGTACCTCGCGATGTAACCAACTATTGTGAATCATTTGTAATCGATATGGACTTCATCCGAATGGATTAGGATGGGTCACTTCAGTTGGTATCAGAGCAGTGGTCTTAGGAACCAGGTCTTGCATTAGTGTGTCTAACTGATAGCTGTTTAGATGCATTAGTGAGTCTGGACTTCGACCGTGTCTGCATGTCAAAAGTTTTGCTTATCATTCGTGTCGAAAATCATCTACTTATTATCCTTAGGAAATTACCTGCTTATCATTCCTAGTCTAGACACATGTTACTGCATTGATTGCATGAATAGTGTATAGACAAAATTCATATCTTAGCGTATCTGTTATTGTTACCTTTGCCTGACAGCTTCCGTAGATTCCTCCGTAACTTATGGAATTTTAGTATGATATATGCATATGTAAATTATGTATTGCAGGGTACTAATCTACATCCTATAATCTATATTCTTATCAAAAATCCTCCATTTGATCGTACGATATGGATCCCTCAACCAGTTTGAATTCCTCAGATTCTGACAGTTATTCCGACACGGATATTCACCTAAGCTCCGGAAGCAGCGTCACCAGAATGAATCAACCAATCATCCATCCCCAATTCATCTGATGGGTTCGTAGCCTCCTCAATCATTGGAGACAAGAAGAAGGTGATCCCTTCCATCCACCACATTGCCCTCTTGGTGAAGAACCTGAAGCACTTACTGGCGAACCTATTCGAAACACCATTTTCAGCCTCATTTCCAGGGTAGCTCGTCACGATTATATTCTATCCACAATTTTAAACCTTATTCAGCCGTTCGTTCCGATCGACAATCATTCCGGAATAATGAAAGAAATCAACAAGCTTCGCGCTCGAGTAATCAATTTGGAGAATATGGTGCAAAACTTACCAGCTTCAGCAACAACATCAACACCAGTACCACCAACAACCCAAGTTTTAACATCACATGCCACAACATCGCAATCTATACCTCGAGCATAATTTTCATTCTACATCTTGTCCTACATCGATTATCTTCATTCTACGTATCATTCTACATCCTTGATCTTCGTTCGACATGACGATTATGTAATCTCTAGTGTTTTAGAGATTATGTATTCTTGTTCTAACGGTAAAGCAAATGAGATTAATATCATATTAACTCATTAAATCCATGATTACATCTGAAGAAAATATATATGTATATATGTTTTCATAAAGATTGTAATTAAAAATTCTTTTGTACAAACTGTTAATGATGAAAATATTTTAACGGGTTGGTAATACCCAAGGAATATTTAGATTTCACATTAATAAATTACACTGTACATTCTTCGAATCTGATTCAACAAGCCATTTACTATCCTACTTACATCCACAGATATACGTATCCATTCACCGCAGAATAACCCTTTTCATTCAATTTCATATTTGGATTTTGACCTATCAGAATCCAACAAGTGGCATAATGAAGAAAACATTGGAAAAAATAAAATTTGTTAGAAACAAACAAATTAACTATGAGAAATTTTGTTAAGAATCCACGCTAACAAAATCCTAGCTAATTGTTCATAGCTAACTGTTAATTCCTTATTACATTTTATTATCGCAATTTATTTATCGCAGTTTATTTATCGCAATTTATATTCACGCAATTTTATTTATCGTCATTTAATTTCTGTTATTTATTTTACGCACTTTATTTATCGTCATTTAAATACTGTTATTTATGCATTTTAAATATCGGGACACGTATACAATGTTTTGACATATCATATCGACGCATCTATATATATTATTTGGAATAACCATAGACACTATATATGCAGTAATGATCGAGTTAGCTATACAGGGTTGAGGTTGATTCTATAATAATATATATACTTTGAGTTGTGATCGAGTCTGAGACATGTACACAGGTCACGATACGTATTAATTAATTCGAATATTATATATTAAACTATATATGAATTATTGGACTGTTAACTGTGGACTATCGACTGTGGACTAATAACATTGGACAATTAAAAGGAATTAAAATATTGATTATAACATATGAAACTAAACATTTCTTCAAGTTTGCCACTTGATTTCATCGTAAACCTCATTCGTATCTTGACGAATACGATCTGCGTTCAAACCTTTCATGATTCTTGAAAACACCTCAATCGAGAGGATGAACCAACCGCACTTCATCTACGGAAGAAAAAAAAATTATGCATATAGTTATGCACCTGAAAATACTCTGAACCTGATTAAACGTTTAACACTTATCTGTGCTAGTTCCTTTGGCGTTGTTATTACCGAAAATAGCCGTACAATTCCTTTCCCAATTAGTCAATTTTGTCACAGCTCCAGCAAATCAACTTCGACTTTCAACCGAATAAGCCTTATTATAACCTTGATATATAAGTTTGTCTTTCATCATTGTTACCGGGGAACCTTTTATATTCCACCATATTACCATCAGCGTTTAATCATCTAAAAATACAATTCTCCTGAAACCACCTCGGATTGATAACCGATGATTCAGATATCGTAGCATTAAATATAGAGGAATCAGAAAAATTGTTGATGGTCTAAACAGTCAAAAGTTTGACGATAAAGAAGGGAGTGTTAGGAACGCTCGATAGAAAAAAATTGGTACTGAAAAACGGATTGAGCTAACCCTGAAGGAGACCAGGGCCAAATACAAGGACTATACCATATATTCAAAGAAATCAGGTAATTCTGGATCCGATGAAACCTTCAACGAATATCTTGCTCCGTACTCATGTTAAAATCTTGCAGAAAATCTTTCTTCATCAACCATCGAACTTAGAAATTCCAAAATATCATCATAAATATCTTCGATAATTCTGAACATATTTTCATAAATATTCTCATCCGAAATTAGTTATCTTTTCGTGCTATCTATATTACATCATAAAGGAAACTACTTTAGTTTCTAAATTTTTTTAAAATTCGAGTTTGAAATATGAATGTTTTTGAAGTAGTGTTGGGAACTGATGCATGAGTTAGTATAATATAATGACACTTGATCAACGTGATTATATTACAGTAAGTTATGCTGACTTTCTAATGGAATGTGATGATTCACAGATCCTAACGTCATCATGTGCCATGTTACATGACTCTTACATTCTACATAATCTCCAAAAAAAAAAAAACATCGAGAACATAATTTCTTGATAGTTCTATCTTAACTCTTGAATTCTGATAATTTAACCAACCAAGATCGTGCCATTACAATTTCTCTCTTAGAACATTAGTCATGTTCATTCGAAACTCCATACCTACAAATTTTGGACCATTATTCTCTTGACTTAAAGTCGGGAAAATATAAGATAGATATAAGGGAAGTATGAAACTCCGAAGTACGAAACAAAAGAATGAAACTCCGAAGTGTAAGGGAAGATATAAAACCCAACAACAACTCATAAATTACAAACAGTAGATATTAATACGAATAGCAATGTAAAGACGCGGTATAATTAAGAATAATATCACCCAAGGTAATAGTATAAGTAAACAGATTTTTCTGGTGGAAGATTGAAAAGAAGGATGGCAGAAAAGATAATTAGAAAAATATCAAGGATTAGAACTGGATTAAGCATTTTCACAATCTTTTGGATGTATGAACTAAGAAGGAAAGTATAGGAATGGTGAGGATAATGGGACGGAAGAGTTTAATTTATAATGGAAATATCAGACAGAGTAATCGAGGCAGATCACCGTATTTAATTATAGAGATCTTAATTTTCTTACTCGCCGAAGAATCAAATCTTTTAGAATTCGAAGATTTTCTTTAAATTCCTTAAATTTCGGAAATCCACCATGACTACGTCAGAAGTTAAGACGAAACTTTTCACTCTTTTATGATAGCTTCACTCGTACGCTCCAAGTAATCGAATTGTCTTATCCATATTACTCGCTGATGATAAAAACTCTATTTATCAACTCATATTCGTCATGAAAAACATTTTTATTATTAGTTATGACGACCCCACTCAAATTTCGGGAGGAAATTTCTTTAACGGGTAGGTACTATGACGACCCGGGAATTTCCGACCAAATTTGAACTTAATCTTTATATGTTTCAGATACGATAAGCAAAGTCTGTAATGTTGAGTCTCAAAATTTTGGAACTGTTTCATATATATTCAATTGACCTTCGACTGTTTCCGACGATTCACGAACAATTAATTGTAAATAGATATGTGTGTATATATATACATGGTATTTGGTATTATAATTTGTAATATTATATATTGTATATATATATATATATATATATATATATATATATATATATATATATATATAAGTAATAAATATTAAAGATTCAATATATTACATAATTGGTAAATTTTAATAAATTGCAATATATTACATCTAGTTACGAGTTGGAATATAATTATCATTATTTTCATTATTATTATCAATAGTAATATTAATATTAATATCAATATTATTAATATTATTATTTTCAATAAACAACATATAGATATGAAATTTATATATATAAATTGTTGTAGTATTATTACTAATATTATTATAATTAGTATTATATTTATTACTAATAATATTGTTGTTATAAATTTATAGTTATTATCATATCCATTAATAATAATACTATTATGATTACTAATATGTTATTATAAATTTTTATTATTATTAAGAGTATTATTACTATAATTATATTTATTAATAAGATTAACCATAATATGTAAATACAGATATGTACATATAGATATATAGAGATACATATTAAGAAATCAGTATTTATATTATAAAGATAATTATTAAAAGTATTATTAATACTACTAATATTATATATCAATAAAATAAATTGTTAATATTGATATTATTAAGAATATTATTATAACTATTAAGTTGTTATCTTAAAATTGTTATTATTAGGATAATTATTATTAATTTTTTATTATGTTGTTATTATTAATAATAACCAGTATCTTTATTATTTAATCATAATAGAATTTTTTTTTAGTTTTATAAATAAAAGAATAAAATAAGTATATATTTAGATATAAATAAATACTGAAATATAGTGCAAGATAACATAAAGATAACTACAAATATAATCAGATAAAATTACGCGTATAGAATTATTAACCATCCCTATCAGACTTTTTTTTTATTTCTTCTTTCTTTTGTTTGCTCGTGAATATGGGTCGACTACTGCTATAACATATAGATGAACCATTTCATTTTATTCGAATTTCACCATCCTTCTTGACAAGCACCAACACCCTTTCCTGTTTCTATTTCGTTGAACCTCCATCAATCTATCATCGAACACCACCTGCAATGTTTCTGTCTTTCTGTTTCCATTCGCACCTACAACCATCGGCAACCATAGAACCACCTATCTCTTTCTAAAATCACAGATGAACCCACCTCACCGCCATTGTAAACCGTGAGACACCACCTCTTTCTATCTCTCCCTTTTCTTATTCGATTGAATCAACACCCACAAACACCACACTCGTACACCATACACCGTCAAACCCAAACCCACTTCAACCCATAATCATAACCACCATGTACCATCGAAGATACAACCATCACCATCATAGTTTAGATACTGCTGCTACAGCTCACTTGTTTCTGATTCTGTTATATTCGAAAACCACCATCATTGTTACTTCTTTTCACAACAAATAACACCAACACAGACCACCCTTACCTGCTGTTACCTTTCAGTTTATGTTTGCAGTATAAACCACCATCTTTGATTCATTCGTTATTGTATACAACTGCTAACTACTATGTGTTCCTGCTGCAACCTGCGTGCTATTTTGTTTCCTGTTAAACTGCTATCTCTAGCTCATCCTTGCTTCACGAACCATCAGCTACCACCACTACCGGCCACACTTCCAATCATCACCCTACACCATGAACAAACCCACCTACATTCTTGTTACGAGCTGTGAACACCCACCACCTTGCAAAACTTGATAAACATCGACAACCATCAATCTTACACCACTTCAAACACCCACCAATTAACCACCACGTGATCACCACCATTAACTACAACCATCGAATCCCTCAAATAATCTTCTAACAACAATAAACTGCTGCAGCTGCAATTGTATGAATTTTTCTTTTGTTCGACCACTATGTTACAAAGGTGGTTTTTATATGTTAAAGAAAGGAGGAGAACATGTCCACTATATTAAATTTGCAACTTGATTATATAATACTCAAATATATACAGCGTGCATGATTAAAGCTTAGGCAAGTGGATTTTGGTAGAACGACATGTTTGTTAAATCCCACTTGAATGTGTTTTGCTCTTTTTGTTTATCGAGATTATTTTCGTTATTGTTTGATGCAACTTGGCTCGTGAGGGAATTTAAAAAATCAAAAAGAGGTCGAGTTAGTTAGCTTATGGACGATTTAAATTTGTATGGCCAACATATAATAACACCACTTGTGATTAAATTAATGAAAAGATGATTATGATAGGAGGTGAGATAATTATGATGAAGTGTTGAGGAATGCATGTGATACATATTTTGTTGTTTGATTCATTTCGATCGAAGTCCAGGAGGATCAAACAGGCCACTGAATAGTATTTGGTTGGGTTTATTAAGTTACTAGATTGGGCCACGAATTCAATTTCAGTTGGGCCAAGTGTTGTTTCCTTATGTTGGGTTGATTAAGGATTAGAGTGTGCCGAGAGTTTGGTTTATGTTAAATGAATAAAATCGCGAATGAAAACAAGAACTTACGAGTGCTTCAGTGATTTAGAAGGAAGTAGCTTAACCGAGACGTCTCGGGTTCAAACCTGGGCACAGGCATTTATTTTAGGAACTTTGTCTTGAGAGGTAGTTGTCATTGTTACTCTTATTATTATCATTTTTTTTATTATTATTATTATTATTATCATTATTATTATTATTATTATTATTATTATTATTATTATTATTATTATTATTATTATTATTATTATTATTATTATTATTATTATTATTATAGTTATTATTATTAATTATTGTCGCTACATGATTGATATTAGTATCATTAATATGTATAACATTAATAAGTATTAGCATTAGGTATTATAAGTATTATTATCATTAGTATCATTAGTATTTTTAAAACAAGTATTAGTATTAGTAATATTATTATTATTATCATTAGAAAAATTATTATTGGTATTATAGTTATTATTATTACTACTGTTATTATTATCATTTTTATAAAAATTTATATTACTATTATCAATTAGATTAATAGTAGTACCAATATTATTATTATTTATTATTATCATCATAAAAGGATACAAATTAGTATTATTTTCATTAACATGATTTTTATATATAATTTTAGTTACATTATTCTATTATTATTATTATTATCATTATTATTACTACCAATAAAACGGCTATTATTATTATTATCAAAATTATTATTTTCATTATTATTATTAATTCACTAAATAAATATTATATATATAAGACAAATATATTACATAACTTGTTCGATTACGATTATATATTTTAATATATATAATTGATATAGGTTCGTGAATCCGAGGCCAACCCTGCATTGTTCAATATCATCATATGTATTTTTACCACAAAATACATTATTGTGAGTTTCATTACTCCCTTTTTAAATGTTTTTGCAATATATATTTTTGGGACTGAGAATACATGCGCTTTAAAAATGTTTGACGAAATAGACACAAGTAATTGAAACTACATTATATGGGTGAATGATCGAAGCCGAATATGCCCCTTTTGCTTGGTAACCTAAGAATTAGTAAACCGATCTACTAATTGACGCGAATCCTAAAGATAGATCTATTGGGCCTAACGAACCCCATCCAAAGTACCGAATGCTTTAGTACTTCGAATTCGTTTTTATCATGTCCGAATAATTTCCCGGAATGATAGGGGATATTCTTATATGCATCTTGTTAATGTCGGTTACTAGGTGTTCACCATATGATTGATTTTTGTCTCTATGCATGGGACGTATATTTATGAGAACTGGAAATGAAATTCTTGTGGTCTATTAAAATGATAAAAATGAATGATTACGATAAACTAATGAACTCACTAACCTTTTGGTTGACACTTTAAAGCATGTTTATTCTCAGTTATTAAAGAAATCTTCCGCTGTGCATTAGCTCATTTTAGGGATATTACTTGGAGTCATTCATGGCATATTTTGAAAGACGTTGCATTCGAGTCGTTGAATTAGACAAGATTATTATTAAGTCAATTATAGTTTGATGTATTATGAAATGGTATGCATGCCGTCAACTTTCGATGTAATGAAAGTTAGTCTTTTAAAAACGAATGCAATGTTTGTAAAATTGTATCATATAGAGGTCAAGTACTTCGCGATGTAACCAACTATTGAGAATCGTTTGTAATCGATATGGACTTCGTCCGGATGGATTAGGACGGGTCGCTTCACACTACCACCAAGAACAACCAATAACAACCACTACCTTCGGTCATCATTACAACCATCCTCCATCGAGACTATCACCATCATACATCGTATTTTCCCTTTTTCTGACCGAGAACATCTCATGAACACTCACCACCACCTACAGTTAACCATCACCGTGAACACCACCTTGAAAAGCACCTTCATTGCCACACCACCGGTCATCCTTCATCGACCCACTTCAACCATTAAACTTGAAACCACCACCAACCTTCGCAAACCACCACCTTCTTTCATTTTTTTTCTTCATTCGTCTCTTCTTTTTCTTTTAATCGATAACTAACCACCACCATTTCTTTCTTCCTTTCACTGTTTTGTTTTCGTTTTGGGCCGAGAACAAACCACCATCGACACTCTAAAATCACCATTGTTGAATACCTCACCAAAACATCATCAAACCCACTTTTATCAAACAACCAAAAACATTGAACCCATTGTAACCCTGCTGCACTTTTTTTGTTTTGAACCAAAGACACCACCCTAATTATGCTACTGTTTGCTGCTATTTAACTGTTTCGGTTGATCGAGTTCCAAGACAAAACCACAACCACCATTCACAATCACTATTCTGTTTTGATGCTACGAATGATGAAGATGATGAACAGTGGATGATAATGAAGTTAAGATGGTTAAACTATAATAGCGATGGTAAGATGATGAATCATGAAATTTTGTTTGCAAGATAATGGTGATACAGTGATCACGAACTGCGGTTTCATTTACTGTTGTTTACGAGATGATGATGATCACATGGTGATGACGATATGTATGATGTTGATGATATGATTCGATATACATGAGAATGATTAAGATGGAGGATGATGTAGTGAACAAATACGATAATGATGATGACACGATGGTGAATTAAACCGAAACCCTCTTATTTTTTTTTTTTGTTGTTTGTCGACCCCTGCTATTCGTGATTCTTATGAACACCAAAACCCTTTTGCTGTACAATACATATTGGGCCATTTAAACCGCTGATGGATCACACTTCTATTGGGCTTAGAAATACTTGGGCTTATGAATTTGCTATTGGGCCTAAGGAGATGGAAACAAATAAATACGGGTTATATAATTAAGCGGGTAGAATAAATCAGAAAGTCGAGAATAGCTGGATGGTTTTTGAGGGCGTTGGGTAGCGAGAGGTTGGGGGTTCAATCCCGGGCCAAGGCATTTTTTTAACAGCCTATTTAATTGAGGTAGTTACTTAATTATTACTATTACTATTATTATTATTATTATTATTATTATTATTATTATTATTATTATTAACTAATATAAGTATTAACTATCATTTATTATTATTATTATTATGTTTATAGTTTCCAAGTATGATTATTATTATTACGATTATCATTATTATTATTATAAGTATTATTATTAGCATTATCATTTAGGTTATTATTAGTAGTATCATTATGAGTAAAACCATTATTATTATTATAACTATCATTGTTACTAAAATTATCATTATTAGCATTATTATGAAAAGTATCATTTTAATAAAATTACCATTTTTTACTATTTTTATTATCATTATTAGTAAAATTATTATTATAGTTATTATTATCAGTATTATTATTATTATTATAATTATTACTAACAGTATCATTATTTTTAAATTTATCTTTTTATATTAAAATTAGTATTATTTTTATCATTATTATTATCAGTATTACTAATATATTAAATAAAGATTTTCTATATAAAAATATATTTATGACATAAAACATAACAATATTATTATCTTTGTAATAAATATTATTATTTATTTAAAGTATATAAAAATAAATATATCAAATTAAGTTATTAATGAAACATATAATATATTAAAATAATAATTAAATCACTAATAATACATAAATTTGTTCGATTACCATTATATGTGTTAATATATATAAATGATATAGGTTCGTGAATCCAAGGCCAACCCTGCATTGTTCAGTTTCGTCATATGTATTTTTACTACAAAATGCAATATTGTGAGTTCATTTGATTCCCTTTTACTCTTTACATTTTTGGGACTGAGAATACATGTGCTGCTTTATAACTGATTTACAACTGTTTTATTCAATGCTTTTACAATCTATATTTTTGGAATACATGAGATGCTTTTATAAATGTTTGACGAGATAGACACAAGCAAAACATTCCTCGAATGAATTATTATGCAGACAGAAGTTCTGTGGATTATTATTGAATTAGTTGGACGTTATAATTGCCACTAATTGTTGTGAATATTTTCCCCTGATTATTATTGCTTGGTAACCTAAGAATTAGAAATGGGTATGGCCCTAATTCACGTGAATCCTAAAGGTAGCTACCGGGTTTAACACCTCCACCCAGAATGTTCACTAGACGGAAGAGCTAGTGGGCGTGGTGTTTAGTACTTCGAAGTTTATATATTTTACAGACGAGATGTTCTATTTTGGGGATATTATTGATGCGCATTATATGTTAAGATTGGTTACCATGTTGAGCAATGAAATCAATATGAATGTTATGTATCGAGAGAATGATTTTTATACACAGGTTATGTGTATTATTTTTGTGCACGAGATATGTGTACGGTTATTAAAAATCACGAGGCAACCTACGGGGGAGAAAATGATACGAACCTACTCTGCTAAGCATTATGAAAAATGGTTTTGTACACGAGATAGGTGTACTGTATTTAAATCTTGTGGTCTATCAAAATGATGAATTTTATTGCTTATGATAAACCTATGAACTCACCAACTTTTTGGTTGACACTTGAAAGCATGTTTATTCTCAGGTATGAAAGAAATCTTCTGCTGTGCATTTGCTCATTTAGAGATATTACTTGGAGTCTGATGATGTAGCGTGAGGGTACGAAATAGTAGTATTTTTAATACAAAATACTACAAAATATGACACAAGTTTTATTAATTTACGGATGGGATATACCTAAACCTTGCTACAACACTATAGGCAGTGTACCTAATCGTAGAGTAGTATAGTTTTTAGTAAGTCCGGTTCGTTCCACAGGGAGCGGGCTTATTGCACACTATATTTTTAAACAACTATATTTGTACAAAATATATATAATTATATAAAATAATATATAAAAGGGGGTTTACCGTTTAATGACCGGTTTGTCGATTTATATTTTAAGCGAAGCGTATAGTAAATGTTGATATTTAAATAACAATAAAATAAATAATCATAATTAAAATGACAATAAATAAAAGTACGAGGAAATATGAAATAAAATATATTATGCTTATTTAAACTTCCGTAACCATGATGGTTGACGTGTTGATTTTAGTTTTATGCCCATGGGTTAATTGTCCTTTGTCCTGGATTATTTAATATGTCCGTCTTGTTTTCGTCCATAACAGTCCATCAGTCATAAATATAAAGTGCGAGTGTCCTCGTCAAATTATTATTATACCCGAAGTTAAATATTCCAACTAATTGGGGATTCGAATTGTAACAAGGTTTTAATACTTTGTTTAATGAATACACCAGGTTATCGACTGCGTGTAAACCAAGGTTTTACTACTTTGTTAACAATTACACCAATTACCCTTGAATGTAATTTCACCCCTGTTTTAATTATTCTAGTGGCTATTAATCCATTCCCGTGTCCGGTTAAATAAACGATTATTCGTACATATAAATACCCCGCCCATCGTGTCCGATTGAGTGTATATGGTAATTTATAGGGAAGCCCAATTGTAGATCTTTATATTAACATTAACAAACTATCATTTAGTTAAACAAATATAAAGCCCATTAATAGCCCATAGTCTAATTTCCACAAGTGTCGTTCTTTTGTCCAAACCCCAATTATGGTACAAAGCCCAATTGCCCAATTTTAGTAATTAGCCCAACATCATGATTACTTCATTTTAAATAAGCATAATAATAACTTAGCTACGAGACATTAATTTAAAAAGGAGAACATAGCTTACATTGATTATTTATCGCGTAGTGTTACACGGACAGAGTTTCGACTTCAAAAACCCGTAAAATAACCTTTACATAACCCGAACTAATCTAATATAACACTAATCTATACTATATATATATTTATTTATTTATTATCTTATGGAGTATTATTATTATTATTATTATCTATTACTCGGCAGAATTCGCGACCTTTTATAGGGATTCTGAAATTTCTGTGCTCCGCGAGTCGCGGCACTTTTGGCCTTCCAGCTCCGCAAGTCGCGGAGGTTCCAAAACCAGCCCACCAGTTTAAGATCCAAGGCTGCCGACGGTTTTTATTTAAATATATATAATATATAAATAATTTTTATAATTATTTATATATTATATTATATTTATATACATAGTAGACTCGTAATTTTTTTTTCGTTGCGTCGAGCGTTGAGAGTTGGTTCATGTACCGGTTCCGAATTTTCGAACGTCCTTGCGTACGCTGAGATATTTTGTACTTTGCGTTTCGTAAATTGTACTCTTGTCATTTTTAGACGTTCCTTATCAATAAATTGAACCTTTTTAATTGTATCTTGTACTTTTGAGCTTTTTGGACCTTTGCTTCTTCAATTCGTTGTTTTCGCCTTTTGTCTTCGCACTTATTTAATATAAATGAATATTACATGAAAATGGAACAATTTCAACTGAAATCTTTACATATCGGAGGGATATTGATACTAAATATATGTTCATTTGGAGCACTATCAGAGTCATTCATGACATATTTCAAAAGACGTTGCATTCGTGTCGTTGAGTTCATCAAGATTATTGTTAAGTCAATTATAGTTGGATATATTATGAAATGGTATGCATGCCATCAACTTTTGATGTAAAGAAAGTTTGTCCTTTAAAAACGAATGCAATGTTTGTAAAATGTATCATTTAGAGGTCAAATACCTCGCAATGAAATCAACTATTGTGAATCATTTATAATATGTATGAACGGGTCCTTTCATGACGACACCGCACAAACAAAACCGTCCGTTTCGGCCATATCAAGGGGAGTGTAGCTTTTGGCGCCGCTGCCGGGGAACTGGTATCAGGCAATACTGCTCTTTATCAAACTTATTCACAAGCATTTAGTGGTGTCTAAGAAAGACAATAATACACGGACTTGATTGTTGGATTTTTCGAACAGTCGCCAATTATATTGGGACCAAAAGGATCCTACCTCTCCGTAGTCGGCCTGACCACTTGGTTTGTTGAATGGTTCGTTCAGAGCTCTGTTATCAAAATACTAGGAAATCAGTAGCCAGAACCAAAAACATATTCAACCATAGGATAGTTAGTTAATTAAATTAGATTACCTTAGACTAAGACTACTTTAGATTAGGCTACCTTAGACTAGTTTAGATTACCTTAGATTACTTTAGAAATAAGTTTATTTGCTAAAAATTGAAAATCAAAAAGGCATACCCAGTGTATGACCCATACCCGATCTAGACCAGGGCCGTTGTTATTCGTACCTGATCCAGAAGCAATAATCTCTAAAGCGCGCAAGGAAGCACGAATCAGAAATCGAATGGCGTTACGTGTCACTTTAGCATAACATACCAAACCCTCGATTGAAGGTCGAGGAGGACCGATCAGATTTCCGGAGATTCAAGGACACTCGTTCGAGTTAAAACATCACATCATACAAGGAGTTTATGAATTGCAAGCCTCCAACCTTTAAGGGGAGTGAGGAAGCTGTCGAACTGACTCGTTGGTTCAAAAAGCTCGAATCCATCTTTCGTATCTGTAACTGTGCGGATGTCGACCGAGTGAAGTATGCCACTCACATGCTAAGTGGCCTAGCTCTAACTTGGTGGAACGGCTATGCCCAAACTGTAGGGGTTAGATGCTGCAAATATCATTCCATGGTCTGTTCTGAAATGAATGATGGCAGAAAAATTCTGTCCGCGAAACCAAATTCAAAAGCTGGAAGTTGAGTTCTGGGAATTGAAGGCAAAAGGAACCGACATTGAAGCTTATACCAACAGGTTTATAGAGTTGGTTACTTTGTGCCCAGAGATGGTACCAACTGAGCAGAAAAAGATAGAAAGGTACATAGAAGGCCTTCCTGAAGAGATTCATGGAAATGTCATTGCTGCTAGTAAGGAGACTTTAGATGCAGTGATACTAATGGCTCAGAACCTCATGATGGCTAAGAGGAGAAAGGCCGCGGCAAATAAACAAGCTGAGGGCAAGACAAATGAGGGCAAAAGAAAGGTTGAATCTGCTCAGAGATCGAGCCAAGGCTCGAATAAGAAAGTTAACGATAATTCAAAAGGAGGTTACTCTGGAAAACAACCTTTCTGTAAGCGTTGTGAGAAACACCATTCTGGGTGGTGCAAGGCTGAGTGCACCAAGTGTAAGAAGTTTAGCCATATAGCCAAGAATTGTAGAGTTGCAGTTCCTCCAACGGATACTCCTGCAACAAAAGGCAACGCAATCATTCCTACATGCTATGACTTTGGTGAAAAAGGGCATTTCCGCAACCAGTGTCCAAAGAAAAAGGGTAACACGGGAAATGCTAATGCTAAAAGCTGAGCTTTTGTGATGACTGCTGAAGAAGACCGTGATGATGAAGAAGTGATAACGGGTACGTTTCTTGTTAACAACTTCTATGCTACTGTTTTATTCGATTCTGGTGCGGATAGAAGTTATGTGTCTACTGAGTTTTGTGCCTTATTCCATGAAAAAACCACAAGCCTTAGAAATTAAGCGTCTTATAGAAGTAGCAAATGGTAAGGATATGAAAGTAGACAATGTGTATAAAAACTGTAATCTGGTTTTAGCCGACAAACACTTTAAGATCGACATATTGCCAGTCGAATTAGTGAGCTTTGATGTAGTCGTAGGGATGGATTGGTTACGCCCATTAAAAGCTACAATCATGTGCTATGAGAAAATCATTAACATACCTCTTGAAAATGGGGAAACCTTAATTGTTCAAGGGGAGATGAGTGGATCCAAACTCAACATCATCTCTTGCATCAAGGCCCGCAAGTATTTAATGAATGGATACCAAGCCATTTTGGCTCATGTTAAGGAAGTCGAATTGGAAGAGAAACGCATTAGAGATGTGACAGTCGTTAGAGACTTTCCTAAAGTATTTCCTGAAGAACTCCCTGGTCTCCCTCCTCAACGACAAGTTGAGTTTCGGATTGATTTGACCCCCGGTGCTGCACCTATTGCAAAGGCACCATACCACTTGGCTTCACCAGATATGAAGGAATTATCTAACCAACTCCAAGAACTTTTGGAGAAAGGTTTCATTCATCCTAGCTTGTCTCCGTGGGGAGCACCCATTCTATTTGTCAAGAAGAAAGATGGTACGTTGAGGATGTGTATTGATTACCGTGAACTCAACAAGCTAACCATCAAGAATCGTTACCCACTCCCACGTATTGATGACCTGTTTGACCAATTGTAAGGGTCCAGCGTCTATTCGAAGATTGATCTTAGGTCCGGTTACCATCAGCTGAGAGTCAAGGAAACTGATGTTTCTAAGACTGCTTTCCGAACTCGATACGGACATTATGAGTTCCTTGTCATGCCTTATGGTTTAACCAATGCTCCTTAGTATTCATGGATCTTATGAACTGTGTATGTAAGCCTTATCTTGACAAGTTCGTGATCGTCTTTATCGATGACATTCTAATCTACTCCAAGAGTGAGAAAGAGCATGAACAACATTTGCGATTGATTCTAGAGCTCTTAAAGAAGGAACAAATGTATGCTAAGTTCTCCAGGTTTGAATTTTGGCTACGAACTGTACAATTTCTCGGACATGTAGTTGATAGTGAAGGAATACATGTCGATCCGGCGAAAATCACCGCTATCCAAAACTGGGAAGTGCCTAAGAGTGCGAAACATATTCGCCAATTTTTGGGACTTGCTGGTTATTACCGAAGATTCATCAAGGATTTTTCTATTCTAGTCGAACCTCTTACCAAGCTAACTCATAAGGGGAAGAAGTTTGAGTGGTCCGAAGAACAGAAATCTGCTTTCAAGATTCTAAGGATAAATTAACCACGGCCCCGATTCTGTCATTACCTGAAGGTACTGGAGATTTTATAGTCTATTGTGATGCCTCGAATCAAGGTTTCGGATGTGTTTTGATGCAACGTGAAAAGGTTATTGCCTGTGCATATAGACAGTTGAAGAAACATGAGAAGAACTATACCACACATGCCCTGGAATTTGGAGCCGTGGTATTTGCACTAAAGATGTGGAGACATTACCTCTATGAGGTTAGAATCACGGTGTATACCGATCATAAAAGTCTTCAACATATCTTTGATCAGAAGCAATTAAACATGAGGCAAAGGCGTTGGATTGAGTTATTAAATGACTACGATTGTGAACTTCGATATCATCCTGGCAAGGCGAATGTAGTAGCCGATGCCCTTAGTAGAAAGGATCGTGTCAAACCGATTCGAGTTCGAGCTTTAAATATACGTATTCGTACGAATCTTACATCTCAAATTCGTGAATCACAACTTGAGGCATTGAAGGAAGAGAATGTCCAGCTTGAGGGACTGAAAGGTCTCGAAAAGCAACTTGACCCAAGGAAAACGGAACAAGGTATTTTAATAACCGAATCTGGGTCCCATTTTTCGGAAATCTTCGAGAACTAGTCTTGGATGAAGCACATAAGACTAGATATTCTATTCACCCAGGCTCCAGGTAAATGTGTCACGATGTGAAAAAAATTCTATTGGTGGCCTAATCTAAAGTCTGACATTGCTGATTATGTGAGCAAGTGCCTTACTTGTCTGAAGGTTAAGGCCGAGCATCAAAAACCGTCTGGTATACTTCAACAGCCGGATATTCCACAGTGGAAGTGGGAATGTATCACTATGGATTTCGTCACTAAGTTGCCCAAAACTTCAAACAGCAACGATGCTATTTGGGTCATAGTTGATCGTCTTACTAAATCTGCACATTTCTTACCGATAAAGGAAACCGACAAGATGGGGAAATTATCACAACTCTATATCAAAGAGATTGTCTCACGTCATGGAGTTTCTATCTCAATCATTTCTAATCGCGACAGTCGATTTGTTTCTAGATTCTGGAAAACTTTACAATCTGCTCTTGAAACTCAACTCGACATGAGTACAGCTTATCATCAAAAACTGATGGTCAAAGTGAATGAACCATTCAGACGTTGGAAGATATGCTATGTGCTTGCGCTATCGATTTCGGCAAAGGTTGGGATAGACACTTGCCTTTAGCTGAATTTTCATATAACAACAGCTATCACTCAAGTATTAAGGCTGCACCTTTTGAAGCCTTATACGGATGAAAATGTAGATCCCCGTTATGCTGGGATGAATTAGAGGACAGACAGTTAACTGGTCCTGAAATCATTCATGAAACTACCGAAATGATCGTCCAGATTAAGAAACGATTAGAGACTGCCCGTAGCCGACAAAAGAGCTATGCTGATAAACGTCGGAAAGATTTAGAATTCCAAGTTGGTGATAAAGTCATGTTGAAAGTATCCACTAGGAAGGGCTTCGTTCGTTTTGGTAAGCGAAGCAAATTAAGTCCACGTTATGTTGGACCTTTCAAGATTATTGAAAGAGTTGGTCCTGTGTCATATCGATTAGAATTACCTACTGAGCTTAGCAATGTGCATGATGTATTTCATGTCTCGAATCTTAAAAAGTGTCTTGCTGATGACACGCTCATTATTCCATTGGATGATATCCGCAATGATGATAAAATGCATTTTGTTGAAGAACTGATAGAGGTTATGGATCGTGAGGTTAAAAGCTTGAAACAAAGCTCTATTCCTATTGTTAAGATCCGATGGAATTTACGAAGAGGCCCCGAGTATACCTGGGAACGTGAAGACCAGATGAAGCGGAAATATCCTCATCTTTTTCCAATTGCTGATACATCAGAGAAGTCTTCCTGAAACTTCGGGACGACGTTTAAATTAACGGGGAAGTACTATAACAACCCTCATTTTTCCACTCTGTAATGACTATAATGCCCTAGGGTTTCATTGTTGATTCGTACATTATATTAGGGTTGTTATCCAGACATAATAAATGAAGTAATTAATACTCGTAACCTAAACCCTAACCCTAATACTCGTAATAAATGAACTATAATTTATTAAATGCTTGTATTTATTACTCTAACCCTAACCCTAATATTATTATTATTATTATTATTATTATTATTATTATTATTATTATTATTATTATTATTATTATTATTATTATTATTATTATTATTATTATTATTATTATTATTATTATTATTATTATTAAACGTATACATTATGTATTAATTTGTACGTGGCACATATAAAATGTAAATGTATATATAATTATGTGTTTATATGTAAACTAAGTAGGTTATGGGTAATAAATATAAAATTTGTAAAATAAATATAAAAATATATGTGTATGTATATAAGCCGAAATATATACATAAATATATAATAAATTATGTCAATTATATAAAAGGAAATAAAATACAAAATAATTCTAGATTGTTCCAAATAAATAAAAAAAATAAAAAAAAGCCTAGTCGGTCGAATAAAAAAAAGAAATTTAAATTGATTTTGTTTTAAAAAGGAATGTCTATTTATCTTGGAGTCCAAGTAATTAAAAACTATAAATAGAGCCTTAACCCCTCATAATTTTTACATCAAACTTTTGGGAGCTTTCAAACCCTAAAAAAATTGTGAGTTTCTTTTCTTCTTTTTCTTTCTTTTTCTTTTTCATTTTTTTTCTTTTTCTTTTTTTTTTTTGGCCGAAACCCCCAACAAAGAAAAAAAATACTTTTGCACTTTATAAAATTTTTATAAATTCATGGTAATTAACTACATGATGAATAAGTTTTATAAAAATTTATTTTATAGAAAATTAATTCATTTTTGTATTATTTTTATTTTTGTTTGTGTTTATTCTCGGCCAAATACATATATATATATATATATATATGTACATATATATATACATATATATATATATATATATATATATATATATATATATATATATATATATAAATTATGTATTGAATTAAATAAATTATAAATTATGCATGTTAATTATTAATAAGTAATATGAGTTCTAGGAAAAATAATTTTTCTGATTTTTAATACGTTTTTTATATTTTTAATAATTAAAACAGTTTATATATATATATATACGGTATATGTATATACGTATATACTTATAAAACAAATAGGAAAAATGCTATTTAAGTTATAAAAATATTTTTCCAGTAAAGTATGATATTTAACTTAATTATTTAGGTCAGTGAATATTTTATAAAAATTAAATTCGGATTTTGTATTATTTAATGATATAAAAAAGGTGAAATTCGTAATAAAAATATATACAGTAAATAAAATTATATAAATAATTTTTATGGGTTCATAAACTTTATCTAGGTCTGATAAAATTATAAAAATTAATTTATGTGTCGAATTAATAATTATTACATAATTAAACACTATTATTATGTAAATAGGAGGTAAATAAGGAAATAATTGTAAAATTAAAGAAATATTTTTATAAATATTTTTCTACTGGTTATTTAACTATAAGAAACTTATAAAATTTTTAAAAATAATTATTTATGTTTATTTAATATTTTATATGGAATTAAACTTGTTTTGTGATTAAATTAAGGATAAAAACAAATATAAATACAAAATTGTAAAAAAAATATTTTCTTAAATTTTTCTACTAATTTTTATAATTAACTAAGACTATAAAAATTATGTATTTGATTATTAGGTATTTAATTAATTATTTAGGTACTTATGGATAATATTGGGTTAATAAAGTATTATATTATTAAGTATCTTGTAAATTTAATAACAACTAATACAATACATTTATGTTATATATATTGTGTGAGATAATGATTAGTATATTATAGATATTAATTAATCCATGTCATAAGTTAGTAATTATAGCTTGTATAATAATACATATATAATTATAAAATTATTAATAGTTATATAAAAACAAATAGTATATATATATATATATATATATATATATATATATATATATATATATATATATATATATATATATAATAAAAGGCTATACACCTATAATATGTGAAGGTTTTAATCAAGATAACGTGCACTATATACGAACCTCACCGCTTCATATGGCCTAGGGTGGTCCTTGTTGCCTTATGGGAACCGCTTGTGGATTTCGAATGCCAAGACATAAATTCTGGTGAAGAATACTGGGCGCCCGGTAACAACTGACCATCAGAGTGACTTGTATGATAGCAACGAGATTTGGGTAAAGGGTTACAACGTCTTGTTATAGATTATAACCTTAACTTTCTATAATTAGGAATTTACTATAAGTGAAAACTTTCCATAAATAGTAACTTTCTGTAAATGGAAATTCTTTTAGAAAACCATCATCATTAGTGTAATTATTATACTTAAGTCTTTTAGGCAATATCTGATCGTACATTCTATCTCTAGGTTGATATCTCGATCACGTTCTTCCGTTCAATTCATTTCTCTTGTGGAATAACTCTTCTGTGCTACTAAGGTGAACTCATAGCCCCGCTTTTACATATTTTAATGTATTTTATAAATCTTGGGGTGAGACACATGCTTACTTTTAAATGATTTACACTTTAGACACAAGTGCTTAAACTTTTGATTTGCAACTTCATGAGATTATTGTTAACTTGTATTCTTACATGCAAAATCCCCGCCATAATATCGTTAATTGCTGGAATTAAAATGTTGCAAGCTTAATTATTGTGAGTAGGACTATTGAGAGCGACGTCTCTACCCATTGACCGATCGTCAAGGGGGTACATAATAATGATTACCGACACCTATACAGTGTCGGGGGTTAATGTTTAGCTCGATATTATAACTCATGGCATATTGAATATTTTGATGTTTTGAAATAAATCTTGTGGTCTAAACTTATTAAGTATTAAACCTATGATGTTCACTCAACCATTGTGTTGATATTTTAAGCATGTTTGTCTCAGGTGATGAATAGCTTATGTGCTGCCCTATGTTGCTTGCTTGCTGTTGCATTGGAGTCCACATTATCTATATTTTAAACATTTGTTAAACATTTATTACATTTGGGTTTACCATGTAAACAATTCGTTTTCCGCTGCAATTAAATTACTGATTTTATTAAACGTCTAATTTAGAGTCGTTCTCGTTTATATAACTGTGTGATGATATTGGAAAAGTCATATTTACCCCCGGCCCTATTTGGGGGGTATGACACCCTACAATTAGGATATTGGTGGACGAGTGTTTGTCTGTTTGCATCAATAATGATTACAACTGTGCGATCATAATACCAGTGATAATAGCCCTCAGCTTTTCCACTGTCGCCTGCACCATGATAAACAATAGTCACCCCCAGTTGTTCCTCACAAAGTCATAATTATCCTTTCGAAGGGCTGTAAATGCTACACGAAATGTTGCCAAGCAATTTTTAGGAGTTTTTATGTTACCCCTTGCTGAAAGCCACCTACATAAATTGCATATCCATATCCATTTATTTTTTTTAGTCCATATCTATATCCATATATATTTATAAAAATTGCATCCATACATATCCATATCCGTCGAGTGAAGCGAGTTAATGGATAAGCATCCATATCCATTTTAATTTATTTTATTTCTAAAAATTATAAGGGGTGATTCACTGTATACGATCAAAAAAGTAATATTTCTTAATAGTTTATGCAATCGAAAGTCAAATTTTTATATATAACAAATAGTCAACAAATAGCCTATTAAACGTGTAAACATATCGATTACCTGTAAGTTGTTTACTTTTTAGTTACATGGAATTACATTTAAATCACCAAAGTACGATAAATACATTTAATGATTTAAACAAAATAAAATATAAGAAAAAAATTATATTTTTAGAGAAAATATAAAGAAATATGAATATAATTAATGATATATCACTACATTAATGATAATAATTCGAGTGATAAATTTATATATTTGGTTATTTCGAGTGAAAGCGGGTTCATCTATGTATGAAACTTTTTATCCATATCCATATCCATATCCATTTAGATCGTCCATATCCACGAATAATCGGATGGATCGGGTGGATATCCACTGGATCGGGTATCCATTCCCATCCCTACCAGAAAGTCATACGCAAGCGGGATGCGAAGATCATTTGAGGATATCGACGTTATTGACTTCGATCTATCAAGGTTATCTCACCTCCTCCGAGACGAAATAGTGACCAAATTCTCGAAGATTGTGCATTAATAAACATTTGCATGTAATTTTTTGCATTTAAACAAATAAAAACTAATAAATTAAATAGTTCTCGCAGTTCTCACCTTTTTAGTGGTTCTCGTTTGAACCTGCCCATATATATATATATATATATATATATATATATATATATATATATATATATATATATATATATATATATATATATATATATTATATCAAATGTTTACGCAGAGTAAAAAAAAATTGAAGACAATTGTATGTTCAAGTCAATGCAATTATTTTCTAGTGGAACAATAATACTCCCGAATCTAAAAATTATAGTCTACCATCATGATAAATCATGATGTAATCCAGATCTTTCAAAACTGATTTGATGATGGTGTTAATCAAGACATCCTTTTCTGATGTTCTTAAAGCAATTAAATAAACTGACATGTGAAAATGTCAAATTTTAAGATTTGGTGACGAAGGGTTGTAGACTTGTAGTGTTGTGAAATTGTAGGGAAAATTAGGCTGACATGACAATGTTGTAAATTTACACTTTCGTATGGTAATAACTAGTTGTGGAGCCCTCGCTTCGCGCCGGAGGCTCCGTTTTAAATGCGAGTTAAAAAAAAAGTCTTGATCTATTTTATAAAAAATAATTTTTTTCGACATCTAACATTGAAGGGTTGTTCCTTTTGTAAAAGTTGCTTCTTTTACCGTTCGTTGTTTTTTTTTTTTAAGTTAGTTGATCTATTTTGTAAAAAAAAATGTTTTTCGACATCTTTTGGTAGCATTGAAGGGTTATTCATTTTATGAAAGTTGCCTCCTTTATTGTTGAGGAAGAAAAGAGAGAATGGGGAAAAAAAAGTTAGTTGATTTTTTTGTAAAAAAAAAAAATTTTCGACATCTTTTGGTAACATTGAAGGGTTGGTTCTTTTACGAAAGTTGCTTATTTTATCGTTGAGGATAAAAAAAAAGGAAAAGGAAAAAGGTGAAATGACGAAAATATCCCTGGTTACTATTGATGAATAGTAAAATAGTGTTTTGTCTATTAGTATATATATATATATATATATATATATATATATATATATATATATATATATATATATATATATATAAATTTACACTTTCCTATGGTAATGTTGTGACACAATGTTGTGAGGAGTGTTAGTAGTTGATGTGACATTTTATTTTTAATTAATTTTCACTTAAGTTTAAAAAATATAAAGCTAAATATATAATATAAACAATAAAATAACATAAAATACATTATAATTAACAAAACTGAGTAGAACATTACATTACATTAAAATGTTTATTATCGAAGTTTGGCTTGAGTGGTATGGTGGTGAGATTCAACTTAGGGTATTGCCAATCAGGTTCGATTCTCACTCCAAGCACGGAGTTTCCAACCTTTGATGGTACTGCCGAAATCAATGCGATTTAAGAAGGTCTTTCGGGGCCTTTTCCAACCTTCGATGAACTGCCAACATCGTCGCGAATTGGGTTTCCTCCTAACGTGGGTGTAGGTGACAAATGAGAGCATTCGATATCGATATTGCTGTTCAAAAAAATAAATTAAAATGTTAAAAATAAAACAATACACAATATTAGAATGTTTAAAAAAATTACATGTACATATTATTAAAATGCTAAAAAAATATTACATAAATTGAAAATGCTAAAAATTAAAATTACACAATTGATAAAAATCTAGTTAACATTGCAAAAGTTTGGTAGCGAATTCTAAATGCGCTCGGTTAGGTCTTCAAGTTAATTGTGCGCCAATCGATTTCGTAATTGTCTATTTATCGTATTCGGATCCTTTTATCTATTCCATACATTGATTCATGGACGAATCTCTAGGTCAACAACTATAGTTCTTCAGTTGGGCCAATTTGAAAACCATTATCTTCTTAAATCATGTTATGCAACTGAACACAATTGTACTTAGGCGTTTACGAAAAGTAGTCATTGATCGTTCCATAATTTACACTCATATTGGTGATTTGTCGAAGAAAGTTACAAGGATTCTATGATTTAAATAAGCATCCGACAGGTATTGATCCGGATTAGGGACGAATTTTTCTGATCAAGTCCGAGTCCGAGATTACCTAGACGCGACCTGATATCCTAATTAATTACACAAAACACGGTTAACTAAGAATAGTGACAAAATAACCCCTCTACACTTCTAAGAGATAACAAGATGCTATGCTTCCCCAATTTTACAAGTTACTATTATCCATGATCCAAACAGCCACTCAACCAGCAACAATATGCAAATAATAACTAATCATACAATAAGCAACAAGCAATAAACACCAATTAGATTGATAGTTTTGAACAATGACAAAATATATACGCCACAGATTGCGATTTCTATCCAAACCAAAAATTTACTTTTTTGTTTTTGTAGCTTTGAGCTGTTGTAGTACATCGTCATTATGTTATCTAAAATTATGTAAACGGATTCGGAAATATTATCGTTCAACTGTAATCACTTACACGGAGTATTAAAGATGTGCTCTCAATGTTTAGAAGATTGATACCAATTTTTGTGAAACCCATAAATCTTTCGAATGATGCGTAGTCAATTTCCAAACCGATTCAAACCATATTAAATGTATCTAGGTGACATGAAAGATTCTTAATATAATTCATAGATTGCTTGTACTTTTCAGATTAAATTCCACAAGATTATGTAAACCAAATCTTTGATCATGATTCGCTGGCATCGACAACTTATAAGTTATAATTGTATTTCCTTGTCTCAATCTTTCTTGATTTGGTAGTATGTATTAATTCATAAAATCTATCAAAATATCAAGGTGTTGGATTTCTATACCATAAGCTTACAAATTGTCCCCACTACTTTTAGGCCCACACTCCAAAACAATGGGCGATAACAATAATCTTTCTTGGACCATGTTGTTGTTCCTTTTTTTTTTTTTTTTTTTTTTCTCGTTTTTTATATATTTTTTTAATGCTACATGATAAGTTTTATAAGTTTGGTACTACGTAATAAACTTACGAATTGCACGTCTTATAAGTTTGGTACTCCGTAATAAACTTACGAATTGCACGTCTTATAAGTTTGGTACTCCGTAATAAAATTACGAATTACATATCTTATAATGTTTATATATTTACGTATTAAAATTAAAACAACCAGGATTTCATGATTTTTAAACTACTAAATAATATATCTTGTTTCTTGTTTAGTCATTGTTAATAAGATAGTTATTGTTTTAATTTAAATAAAACAATGACGTGTTGTTATAGATAGTCATTGTTAGATTTCATGATTTTTAAACTACTATTAAAGAATATATCGTGTTTCTTGTTTAGTCATTGTTAGATAGTCAATATCACGCTGTTAAGGTATATTTAAATAAAACAACCGTTGGTAATATATTTAACAACGTTGTGTTAATAAATTAATGAAACTGATGTCAATTGTGATCTAATAGCCATTTCAAAATGAATTTTTATGGAATTTATAAAAAATCAAGCACTTATTTTCATCAACATAACGTATGTATGTACATCTACCTATTTAAACAATCTTTATTCAGTCCAAACAAAGATAACGAAAATCTTTGATCTTTGATAAACTAAAAACGACTTACCATATTAATTATTTTCAGTGATACTCTTCATCCTTTTTATTGTCCACTTATAATTACGTTTCTTCCAAATAATTGTCATACTTACAAAAATAAATACTGAAATTCATTAAGCCTCGTAATTCATTAATCTCGATCATTTATAAATAAATATTATTAATCAAATTCTTTTTTTTCGAAAAGCCAAATTTCATTAAACCACGAAAAAGGAACATGGTGGTAATACAGCATCACCCAAAATAACATCCATACCAACTAGACACCAAATGAAAAAATTACACAGTGAATAGAACTACTACATCAGAGCATGAAAAATATAAAGCAATCAGTATCATACAAAGTTGGTTGTAGAGTGAGCAACCGACTCCGTAGCCTGACTAACCAATTAAAGCGCACGAACCCGGTTGTGTTATCCACCTTAACCAGTCTATTTTCTTCTTCTTTAAACGAATCGAGATCCATTCAAAGGATGTACGTTGTATTGCTAATAAGGCAGTCGCACCGATCCACGATTTGTTGGAGAAGACTTTAGCGTTTCGATTTTTCCAAATCAAATAAGCACACGTCCATTCAACCGTTTGCTACATAGATGATTCTAGCTTTGACATTCTTTTAGAGCAATTACCCCGAAAACATTCCGATATACTCATATTCGACACCGCACCAAGACCCCACCATTCTATTAGATAAAAATGCTACCCCTTGATTAGCCCCATATATATATATATATATATATATATATATATATATATATATATATATATATATATATATATATATATATATATATCTAATTCTCACTATTCTAAACTAATATTCACCACTTTTATGCATAAATTCATTACAAATTTAAATATTCTTAAAAAAATTGAGTTCATTAGGTACATTTCAAACAAAAAATTATGTGTGGTGGGTATTCATAGAAAATATAGGGCTTAATTGTCTCTGTCGATCTACACTTTTGCAAATAGTTCTTGAATACACTTATTCATTTAACTGTGTGTTAAAATGATAAATGCATCATGTAACATGTTGATTTGCTTAGTTTGATCTACTTATTTGTTATTTGATTGTTAACAATGGTGAAAATGCAGGTTTAGATGAGGACATTTTAAGTTTTTGGAATGATTTTAGAAGATTGAAGTGTAGCAGTTTAAAAGTCTAGAAGAGTCAGGTTCTTTGTGAATCACGTGTGGTTTATTCTCAAGTAACATACTCCTTCGTTTCATCACAAGTGTTTACATTATCATTTTGGGATGTTTCATTATCATTCTGAAGAGAGAAGATTTCTGAATGGTAGCAAATGAAGTTAGTGGAATTTTTTAAAGCTGTGTGTAAAAGGTACGTGAACATTTTTAATAGGACGAATGTAGTCCTTGATATTTGACTTGGTTTAAATTGCAGAAAGGTGAGACATAGCTGAACCTAATTGCCAATGTTGATGGGCCATAGATGCCATTGACCAAGTCTTGAGAGTTCTTAGTGTAAATTCATTATTATGTGGTGTATATATATAAGGAAAATGAAAACCATAATTTTTAGAGCTATGGTTTAATATTAATTGAAAGTATGAAAAATATGTTATAATATAAAAAATCAACTATGAAAATACGTTAAAATATTAAAAATCAAATATGCAAAGTATGTTATAATATGAAAAAATTAACACTTCGCGATAAATGTTTACCCATTGTCCTAAGGGCTATGATAAGTATTGTCCTAAATATAAATAGGGGTTAATGTTTATTATTTACTTTTTTAGATAAACATAAGATTTTGTTACTTTATGTGTTCCAAATCGATAGTCCCCATATAAAAACACACGGTTTAATGAAAAGTGATTGTACTTTTTTGTTAATTTTCAGGTTTCACATCATACTTTTTATTTATCTATTTGTCTTTCATGTATAAAATAGGGGCACAAAATAACTTTATAACATTATTCTTATTCATATGTGAAAATGAACAATTGATTTAGAACAATCAAAAAAGAAATATTGAACAATAGATTTGAGACAGAAAGTAATAAATCAGTAACCAGTTAGAAAAAAAAAAATTATAAACAGAATTACAAAATATATGATGGGTCTTGCAACCACTTAACCTAGTTATTATTCTTTCATCAAAATATTTGTGTGTACATACTCATAATTAATTATTTGAGAGAGATTGTGAGTTTGTAATTCTCTTGATTAAATCTTTGTGTGTTCATCTTTATTATTGTAATTCGTTCAATCCATAGGTTACACCTATATATTGTTAAACAATGTAACCCAGTAAGTATTATTGATAATAGTATAATACTATTTGTAAAATATAAGAAATCCTAAACGTTACTTAATCCGTCTAATATATATATATATATATATATATATATATATATATATATATATATATATATATATATATATATATATATATATATATATATATATATATATATATATATATATAATGTAGTAATTAATACCGAGTATTAGACCATTTGTATCGCTGCATCACCAATTTCCGTTAGATGACATGAAGCAGTTTTGATAGAAAGAAACGCGATTAGAGGGGCGGCAGAAAGAAATGCAAAAAAGCGTTTGTCAAGACAGTGACGAGAAAGGAGGGAGGCGTATGTTCGTGCAACAATCAATCACATTTTATTTCCCAATTTAATAAATATATTTTTTATAATTAATTTATTTTTTCACCAAATTTTCAAACAAATTTTACCACATCACCTACCCAATATTTAACACAAATGTTGGTGCATAATCTCAAGTTCTATTATGTAATATGTTCTATTCGTATTGTGTTTACTATTTCAGTCGTGTAAGGATATCGTCATTAATGCATTATGGTTGATTTGATCTATGTGATGACGTAAAATGGTTCGAGCTGTTTGGTTGGCAGCTCAGACCATCGACCGATGGTAGAGACCATCGGTCGAGGGACTATCACCATCAGCCGTAGGTCAGAGACCACCGGCCGATGGTCGCTGTAACTATATATAAATACGGGTGTTGGGTTACATTGTTAGGTTATACACCCTACACCCTCTAGCAGTCGTTATTCGCTGTTACTATTATCCCAGACCATACCCAACCGAATATAATCATCTAGGCGTCGATTCTATCAATATTTCATTGGTTAGATTGATCCCAAAGTGAAACTCGTATTCGATTCTTCCTAGTTTATTGTTTTCCGCCCTTAATCTAGGTGTAACGTTTGATCTAAGGTCCTAGATCGTCTACAAAGTGGTATCAGAGAGTAGGCTTGCTGATCTAAACGTTTTTGAGTCGAATTATTTGTTTTCAATTTTAGGGTTTTTGGTCAAAACGGGTTTTCGATTAAAAGTTGATATTTTTACGTTTAAATCTTGTGTTTTTGTGTTTATTTTTGTTACTGGGTGAGTTTCTTAGGTTTTTGGTTTGTGTTTAGAACGTCAAAATCGATCGAAATTGAAGTTTTTAGCGAAAACCCTAGGTTTTCCTGCCCAGTATTCGTAAGAACTACCCTCGGCCGATCGTCTTTGACTATCGTCCGTTCGTCCCGACCCTCGACCGTTTGTCAGACACAATCGACCGATCGTCTCATAATGAACCGGAGGACAGTTTGTCATGTCATAGAACCGTTTGTCTTTACTATCGGCCGTTCGTCTCTTGACCATCGACCGATCGTCCACTACCATCGACCGATAGTAGCTTCCATCGATCGAAGGTCTTAATTCTAAGATTCAGTTTCAAAGTTAACACAATCGACCGTTAGTCATAGACCTCCGACCGATTGTCAAAGACCTCCGACCGATCGTCTTATCCGTCGACCGATCCTCTTTTGAGACATAATCTTATAACTACATTTAATTTAGTACTCAATCAGTTAAAATGTCTGACACAAACGAACAAGTGACAAATGAATACAGTGCGTTAGTAATTGCACCTGGACTACAAAAACTATTACTTAATGAAAGTGAATCTGGTTCATCAAATAAAGTACCTAGACTAGACAATCTTAAAAACTTCTTGGACTGGAAAGTTAGGTTTATTATTTACTTAAACGGTGTCGATTCTATACTTTGGAAATGTATTGAGAATCCGTATGTATGGCCATGCGGAGCAGATGGTGAACCCAAAGAAACTACACAGTTTAGTCCTATAGAGCGTGAAGAGTACAATCTTGAGTGTAGATGTTATGCTCAGCTAACCCAAGCTTTGTCAAAGGAGATTTTTCAGCAATTTAAGAACAGAAACAAAACCTCGTGTACTATCTGGTTGGCTTTTCAATCTGCAACAGAGGGTACAGCTACTTATCGTGCGACTAAGGGTAAGGTTTTGAAGGATGAATAGAGGGTGTTTGCAGCTCTTCCATCAGAAACTCTAGGACAAACTTTAGAGAGATATCGATTATTGGTTGCAGAGATGGCAGATTATGGGATTGAGGTGCCTGATGATAAGGCAGTCAGGGTGTTGAAAAATGGTCTTCCAGAAAAGTGGGATCATGAGATAGAAAAGATTCAGAACAGGTACAGTTCATCAGGTCGTACGTTGACACTGACAGCTTTTACTTCGAAGTTGATGGAGAAGGACATTCAGGATGAAGCAAAGAGAAAGAGACTTGGTTCTGTAGATGATGCGGCATCCACTATTGGGACATCTTCTGGTACTCATGCTCCACTACAGACAGCATACATAACAGCCAATGCTTCACAAATATCTGCACCATCGTCTCAGTCCAGCTACTTTAATGCTAAATTACAAGCTCAGAATTCTACAATTAAAATGATTGAGGCTTCTCCGATTCAACAGACTCAGACTCAGACTCAGACTCCTGTGTTTCAAATTGAGAATATCAAGAAGAGATCTATCGAATCTATTCAGGAAGATATGGCTTTGGCAGCTATCGTTGTTAACTCATACAACGATATGATTAGTGGACAAGTGCTTAATAGTCATCTTGAAAACGAAGACTATGATCAGATTGATGAGGATAAGCTTGAGAGGATGGAAATACTCTACTGTATGGGTAGCATTGTGAGACGTGCTAGAAAGTACTTGAAGAGAACAGAACAAAGGTCGTTGAGTTTAAATCGCGACTCGAAGTTTGGTTTTGACATGTCAAAGGTTAGATGCTACAATTGTGATGAATATGGTCACTTTAAAAAAACTTGCACGAGACCACCCAAGCCCGGTTTTCATGATCCTTTTCACAATACAACCATCTCAGTTACTCCACAACATGTAATTATAGAAAAAGAATCTTCAGGTTCTATTCAATCTAAGGCTTTGACTACAACGTATGCTGATGAAGTATGTGACTGATCCATCTCGGTAGACACACAGAAAGCTAACGTTGTGTTTGTAGGTAAAAGTGAAGCTGAAATTGAAGAAGAAAGAATTGTTCGGAAAAATGCAGGTTGTACTGGTAAGGATAATCCAAATTGCACATGCTATGTGTGCAAATGTGATGCTAGGTTGAAGAGAGCAGAAGAGCTTATGAAACTGTGCTTCAGGAAGAGGATCAAGGATCAGTTGTATGATAAGTTTCGCAAAGCTAAGAACTTATCAGATCTTGAGTTTACTACTGATTCGTCTGATGAAGAGGAAGGGATGAGTTGTCATGTTGGTACTTGGTTCAGGAAAGAGCTGGAGCATTTGCTCAACTGTGATCTTAAGAGTGGTGATGAGAAGATTGTTACAGTTCAGAGTCCAGTTTGTTCAAATCAAGGTGAGGGTAAAGGAGGTTATGAGGCTGATTACACGGATAGTACGAGCTCAGAGTCCGAATCAGAATCAGATGCAGGTTCTCAGGTTGGAAGAAATGACTATGCATTCATGGCTAATACGTCCGGTAATGATAAGGTATGTAATGACTCAGTTTCTAATTGTTCTAAATGCATTGGTTATGAACAGGAAATTGAGAGGCTTGAATGTATTATCACTAAGCTTAATGAGATATCTGTTACATGTGAGACCTACCCTAAGCTTAGAATTGACCTTAAGAACCTAAGTTTAGAGAATCAGACTAATAAAAAGAACTATGAGGATGCACTTTTCTACCTTAATAAACAGAAAGACTATGTTGATGTGATTAAGTCTTTAGAAAATCAGGTAGGTCACTTAAAATCAACTGTTATAGATGATGGAAAAGTGATTACTATGTATTTGGGACAGATAGAGACTCTTAAGGCAGAAAAGGATTCCTTTAAGTTGAAATACGAGTCTGAGAAAGCTAGGATTGACAATTGGCAGAGGATCTCTTATGTAAAACAGACTCTTAATCATCCTAACCAGCAGGGTTTAGGTTATGACCAGGTTGCCCCACCACTTATGGGTGAGTATATTAACAAACCAGTTGAGAAATGTAAGAGACCGGTTGTAGAACCAGGATATGGTAAGCCTAAGGAAACACCTGTTAAGAGTTCTAGTAAGGTGGTTGAGTCAAAGAAACCTATAGAGGTTGTCTATGAAATAGAGTCAGATACTGATATCGACACTGAGAAAGATAGCAAACCTTTTAAGCTTGTCACTAAACTGGTTACCATTCTGAAAAATCCTGCTAATACTAGTAAGGTGACTGAAAGTCAAAAGGCTCAGTCTAAGAGCACTGTGACTCCCAAACAAAATAAGAAGAAGAACACTCAGGGAGTTTCACCTAAGTTTGTCAGTAAGGGAATGTTAGACGGAACAGGTCCTAAGGTAGAACAACCACCAAAAGGTGAGAGTTTCAATTCTGGTAATGTTTCCAAGTATGTTCCGCCTAGCAGTCGACAGACTGTTAAGCAACAAGTCTTGTCACCCCCTACGACTAGACAATATGTTGAACCGCCTAGAAGACAGTTTTCACCAATTAGACGTAAATTGTTTAATTCTTATGATCATGATAATGTTAACTGCTTCAATTGTGGGAGGTTGGGACACAGGTCTGTGAATTGTAGACCCATTCGACAGACACCCAGAAGGAAGGTTGATCTTAGTCCAAATCATTCCTTTAATAGGAGATCACCTTCACCAGTGTTTAAATCTTCTTATGTGAAAACAGATGAAACAAAGGTTTTTCAAACTAATGATTACTATAGAAAACCATTACCGAAAAACATAGTTTGGAAACCTAAATCAGAAGTTAAGGGTGTTCAAAATCCTGAAGGTCCTTCTGGATCTAAAGGACAATGGGTGGAGTTGCCAGTTGTTGGCATTGATGGGAAACCCACTGCCATTAGGGCATGGGTGGCCCTTTCTAACTAATCCTCTTATTTTAATGTGCAGGTCGCCTACAATCCACGCTACAGTACTTGGATTGTTGATAGTGGGGCGTCCAGGCACATGACATGGAACTTGTCTTTGCTTTCTAATGTGAAAATAGTGGATGGAGGACCAGTTTCTTTTGCAGGTAGTGAAGGAGGATTTATTACTGCTCAGGGTGTTATTTCTAATGAGAACGTCAGCTTTGATAAAGTTAACTATGTAGAGCAGATGTCGAGCAATCTGCTTTCAGTTTCACAAGTTGCTGACAAAAAGTATACTGTTGCTTTTGATGATAAGTTTTGTTATATTTTGAGAAAAGAGTTTGTAATTCCGGAAGACATGATTCTGATGACGGCTCCAAGGTGCAAGGATCTATATATCCTTGATATGCGTAAGGCTCATGTTAAAGCAGCTACAGGCCATCAAGCCTTCGTTTCTAAGGCTACTAAACAGGAGTCGATTATCTGGCACAAGCGTATGGGTCATCTGAGTCTAAGGAAGATGAATAATCTAGTCCACAATGAATTAGTTGAAGGTGTGAATGTTAAGAGTTTTCATATTCCCGAAGGTTGTCTTTCGTGTAAGCAAGGGAAACAGACTAAAAGGTCACATACTGCCAAGAAGCATCATTCAGTTAATATTCCTTTGGAGTTGTTGCACATGGATCTCTTTGGTCCAGTTAACTGTAAAAACTCTCACCGGAGAATCTTATTGCTTGGTAGTTACAGATGAATATTCCCGTTTCTCGTGGGTTGTGATGTTGAAACACAAGTCAGATACTTTCGATCATATTAAAGTTTTGATTCTGAAGCTCGAAAGTTTATATAAGTTAAAGGTTAGGAAGATTCGTACTGATAATGGTACGGAATTTAAGAACAATCAGATGCTGCTGTTTTGCAATGAGAAGGGGATACAACAACAGTTCAGTCCTGCCTATACACCATAGTTAAATGGTGTTGCTGAAAGAAAGAATAGGACTTTGATTGAAACCGCAAGAACTATGCTAGCTGATTCATGTCTGCCGATTGTTTTCCGGGGTGAAGCCGTGAGTACAGCATGTTATGTGATGAACAGAGTCCTAGTGATGAAGAGACATGGTAAAACATGTTATGAACTGTTACATAAGAGAAAGCCGAACATTAAACATTTTGAACCCTTTGGTGCTTCTTGTACTATTCTGGTACGAGACGTTGGAGGGAAATTTAATTCAAAGGTTGTCTCTGGTATCTTCTTGAGATATGGGCATCCGAACAAAATAGTGTATAATACTGAGTCAAAGTGTGTGGAAGAATGGTATGAGGTCGATATTCAGCGCAATGCTCCACCTCGTGTGAGTAAAGGGTTCGCATGGCAGTTTGAATATGATAAGTTATTTGATTCCTTCAATCTTCCACCAGATGCTACAGAGGACGAAATTCTAACTCAGATATTGTTTGATTCTTAAAACTCTACTGAGAATGTTATTACTATTCCAGCGCAAGTTCAGAATACAGTTTCTAGCTTGCAACAAAGTCCGCAGAGTGTTAGAGGTAATTTTGATTCAAATGAGGACGGGGTAGTATATACAGATGAAGATAGTGAGCTTGAAGATGACGAGGAAGTTAGACGAACGCGACTGACAGAGGAACATCTTAATCCTCTATATAATCAACCACCAACTGTAACAGTGCCTGAACCGCCAACTGAAGCAGGAGGTGTACGTAGATCCAATCGTGTTATTCTGCCACCTAAACGTCTTGATGATTATTATGTGGATTCAAGAGGCATTTCTCACATTAGTATTCCCTAAGCGAAGTCTAATGAAGCTTCTACATCTGGAGTTCTGACTACATCAGAGGTTCCTGTGACAAGTGAAAGTTCAACGGTAGCAGAAGATGTTCAGACTGAGAGTGCGAATGTGGTAACAGCTTTTTATTCATCACTGAATAAGACAGGAAAAATATGTGTGCATGGTCACTCATGTTATGTGTGTCAAATCGAACCTAAAGGTGCTTATTAAGCATTGAAGTATGACGAGTGGGTTAGTGCAATGCAAGAAGAGCTGTTACAATTTAAACATTTAAAGGTTTAGAAGCTAGTCAATCCACCACATGGTTGTGTGCCCTATTGAAATGTCCCGTTCTTATTGATTAAAAACGTTCCATATTAATTGATTTCGTTGCGAGGTTTTGACCTCTATATGAGACGTTTTTCAAAGACTGCATTCATTTTTAAAACAAACCATAACCTTTATTTCATAAATAAAGGTTTAATAAGCTTTACGTAGATTATCAAATAATGATAATCTAAAATATCCTGTTTACACACGACCATTACATAATGGTTTACAATACAAATATGTTACATCGAAATCAGTTTCTTGAATGCAGTTTTTACACAATATCATACAAACATGGACTCCAAATCTTGTCCTTATTTTAGTATGCAACAGCGGAAGCTCTTAATATTCACCTGAGAATAAACATGCTTTAAACATCAACAAAAATGTTGGTGAGTTATAGGTTTAACCTATATATATCAAATCGTAACAATAGACCACAAGATTTCATATTTCAATACACATCCCATACATAGAGATAAAAAATAATTCATATGGTGAACACCTGGTAACCGACAATAACAAGATGCATATATAAGAATATCCCCATCATTCCGGGACACCCTTCGGATATGATATAAATTTCGAAGTACTAAAGCATCCGGTACTTTGGATGGGGTTTGTTAGGCCCAATAGATCTATCTTTAGGATTCGCGTCAATTAGGGTGTCTGTTCCCTAATTCTTAGATTACCAGACTTAATAAAAAGGGGCATATTCGATTTCGATAATTCAACCATAGAATGTAGTTTCACGTACTTGTGTCTATTTTGTAAATCATTTATAAAACCTGCATGTATTCTCATCCCAAAAATATTAGATTTTAAAAGTGGGACTATAACTCACTTTCACAGATTTTTACTTCGTTGGGAAGTAAGACTTGGCCACTGGTTGATTCATGAACCTATAACAATATATACATATATATCAAAGTATGTTCAAAATATATTTACAACACTTTTAATATATTTTGATGTTTTAAGTTTATTAAGTCAGCTGTCCTCGTTAGTAACCTACAACTAGTTGTCCACAGTTAGATGTACAGAAATAAATCGATAAATATTATCTTGAATCAATCCACGACCCAGTGTATACGTATCTCAGTATTGATCACAACTCAAACTATATATATTTTGGAATCAACCTCAACCCTGTATAGCTAACTCCAACATTCACATATAGAGTGTCTATGGTTGTTCCGAAATATATATAGATGTGTCGACATGATAGGTCGAAACATTGTATACGTGTCTATGGTATCTCAAGATTACATAATATACAATACAAGTTGATTAAGTTATGGTTGGAATAGATTTGTTACCAATTTTCAAATAGCTAAAATGAGAAAAATTATCCAATCTTGTTTTACCCATAACTTCTTCATTTTAAATCCGTTTTGAGTGAATCAAATTGCTATGGTTTCATATTGAACTCTATTTTATGAATCTAAACAGAAAAATTATAGGTTTATAGTCGGAAAAATAAGTTACAAGTCGTTTTTGTAAAGGTAGTCATTTCAGTCGAAAGAACGACGTCTAGATGACCATTTTAGAAAACATACTTCCACTTTGAGTTTAACCATAATTTTTGGATATAGTTTCATGTTCATAATAAAAATCATTTTCTCAGAATAACAACTTTTAAATCAAAGTTTATCATAATTTTTAATTAACTAACCCAAAATAGCCCGAGGTGTTACTACGACGGCGTAAATCCGGTTTTACGGTGTTTTTCGTGTTTCCAGGTTTTAAATCATTAAGTTAGCATATCATATAGATATAGAACATGTGTTTAGTTGATTTTAAAAGTCAAGTTAGAGGGATTAACTTTTGTTTGCGAACAAGTTTAGAATTAACTAAACTATGTTCTAGTGATTACAAGTTTAAACCTTCGAATAAGATAGTTTTATATGTATGAATCGAATGATGTTATGAACATCATTACTACCTTAAGTTCCTTGGATAAACCTACTGGAATAGAGAAAAATGGATCTAGCTTCAATGGATCCTTGGATGGCTCGAAGTTCTTGAAGCAGAATCATGACACGAAAACAAGTTCAAGTAAGATCATCACTTGAAATAAGATTGTTATAGTTATAGAAATTGAACCAAAGTTTGAATATGATTATTACCTTGTATTAGAATGATAACCTACTGTAAGAAACAAAGATTTCTTGAGGTTGGATGATCACCTTACAAGATTGAAAGTGAGCTAGCAAACTTGAAAGTATTCTTGATTTTATGAAACTAGAACTTTTGGAATTTATGAAGAACACTTAGAACTTGAAGATAGAACTTGAGAGAGATCAATTAGATGAAGAAAATTGAAGAATGAAAGTGTTTGTAGGTGTTTTTGGTCGTTGGTGTATGGATTAGATATAAAGGATATGTAATTTTGTTTTCATGTAAATAAGTCATGAATGATTACTCATATTTTTGTAATTTTATGAGATATTTCATGCTAGTTGCCAAATGATGGTTCCCACATGTGTTAGGTGACTCACATGGGCTGCTAAGAGCTGATCATTGGAGTGTATATACCAATAGTACATACATCTAAAAGCTGTGTATTGTACGAGTACGAATACGGGTGCATACGAGTAGAATTGTTGATGAAACTGAACGAGGATGTAATTGTAAGCATTTTTGTTAAGTAGAAGTATTTTGATAAGTGTATTGAAGTCTTTCAAAAGTGTATAAATACATATTAAAACACTACATGTATATACATTTTAACTGAGTCGTTAAGTCATCGTTAGTCGTTACATGTAAGTGTTGTTTTGAAACCTTTAGGTTAACGATCTTGTTAAATGTTGTTAACCCAATGTTTATAATATCAAATGAGATTTTAAATTATTATATTATCATGATATTATCATGTATGAATATCTCTTAATATGATATATATACATTAAATGTCTTTACAACGATAATCGTTACATATATGTCTCGTTTAAAAATCATTAAGTTAGTAGTCTTGTTTTTACATATGTAGTTCATTGTTAATATACTTTATGATATGTTTTCTTATCATAGTATCATGTTAACTATATATATATATATATCCATATATATGTCATCATATAGTTTTTACAAGTTTTAATGTTCGTGAATCACCGATCAACTTGGGTGGTCAATTGTCTATATGAAACATATTTCAATTAATCAAGTCTTAACAAGTTTGATTGCTTAAGATGTTGGAAACATTTAATCATGTAAATATCAATCTCAATTAATATATATAAACATGGAAAAGTTCGGGTCACTACAGTACCTACCCGTTAAATAAATTTCGTCCCGAAATTTTAAGCTGTTGAAGGTGTTGACGAATCTTCTGGAAATAGATGCGGGTATTTCTTCTTCATCTGATCTTCACGCTCCCAGGTGAACTCGGGTCCTCTACGAGCATTCCATCGAACCTTAACAATTGGTATCTTGTTTTGCTTAAGTCTTTTAACCTCACGATCCATTATTTCGACGGGTTCTTCGATGAATTGAAGTTTTTCGTTGATTTGGATTTCATCTAACGGAATAGTGAGATCTTCTTTAGCAAAACATTTCTTCAAATTCGAGACGTGGAAAGTGTTATGTACAGCCGCGAGTTGTTGAGGTAACTCAAGTCGGTAAGCTACTGGTCCGACACGATCAATAATCTTGAATGGTCCAATATACCTTGGATTTAATTTCCCTCGTTTACCAAATCGAACAACGCCTTTCCAAGGTGCAACTTTAAGCATGACCATCTCTCCAATTTCAAATTCTATATCTTTTCTTTTAATGTCAGCGTAGCTCTTTTGTCGACTTTGGGCGGTTTTCAACCGTTGTTGAATTTGGATGATCTTCTCGGTAGTTTCTTGTATAATCTCCGGACCCGTAATCTGTCTATCCCCCACTTCACTCCAACAAATCGGAGACCTGCACTTTCTACCATAAAGTGCTTCAAACGGCGCCATCTCAATGCTTGAATGGTAGCTGTTGTTGTAGGAAAATTCTGCTAACGGTAGATGTCGATCCCAACTGTTTCCGAAATCAATAACATATGCTCGTAGCATGTCTTCAAGCGTTTGTATCGTCCTTTCGCTCTGCCCATCAGTTTGTGGATGATAGGCAGTACTCATGTCTAGACGAGTTCCTAATGCTTGCTGTAATGTCTGCCAGAATCTTGAAATAAATCTGCCATCCCTATCAGAGATAATAGAGATTGGTATTCCATGTCTGGAGACGACTTCCTTCAAATACAGTCGTGCTAACTTCTCCATCTTGTCATCTTGTCATCTTCTCTTATTGGTAGGAAGTGTGCTGATTTGGTGAGACGATCAACTATTACCCAAATAGTATCAAAACCACTTGCAGTCCTTGGCAATTTAGTGATGAAATCCATGGTAATGTTTTCCCATTTCCATTCCGGGATTTCGGGTTGTTGAAGTAGACCTGATGGTTTCTGATGCTCAGCTTTGACCTTAGAACACGTCAAACATTCTCCTACGTATTTAGCAACATCGGCTTTCATACCCGGCCACCAAAAATGTTTCTTGAGATCCTTGTACATCTTCCCCGTTCCAGGATGTATTGAGTATCTGGTTTTATGAGCTTCTCTAAGTACCATTTCTCTCATATCTCCAAATTTTGGTACCCAAATCCTTTCAGCCCTATACCGGGTTCCGTCTTCCCGAATATTAAGATGCTTCTCCGATCCTTTGGGTATTTCATCCTTTAAATTTCCCTCTTTTAAAACTCCTTGTTGCGCCTCCTTTATTTGAGTAGTAATGTTATTATGAATCATTATATTAATAGATTTTACTCGAATGGGTTCTCTGTCCTTCCTGCTCAAGGCATCGGCTACCACATTTGCCTTCCCCGGGTGGTAACGAATCTCAAAGTCGTAATCATTCAATAATTTAATCCACCTACGCTGCCTCATATTCAGTTGTTTCTGATTAAATATGTGTTGAAGACTTTTGTGGTCGGTATATATAATACTTTTGACCCCATATAAGTAGTGCCTCCAAGTCTTTAATGCAAAAACAACCGCGCCTAATTCCAAATCATGCGTCGTATAATTTTGTTCGTGAATCTTCAATTGTCTAGACGCATAAGCAATCACCTTCGTTCGTTGCATTAATACACAACCGAGACCTTGCTTTGATGCGTCACAATAAATCACAAAATCATCATTCCCTTCAGGCAATGACAATATAGGTGCCGTAGTTAGCTTTTTCTTCAATAACTGAAACGCTTTCTCTTGTTCATCATTCCATTCAAATTTCTTCCCTTTATGCGTTAATGCAGTCAAGGGTTTTGCTATTCTGGAAAAGTCTTGGATGAACCTTCTGTAGTAACCAGCTAGCCCTAAAAACTGGCGTATGTGTTTCGGAGTTTTCGGGGTTTCCCACTTTTCAACAGTTTCTATCTTTGCCGGATCCACCTTAATACCTTCTTTGTTCACTATGTGACCGAGGAATTGAACTTCTTCCAACCAAAATGCACACTTTGAAAACTTAGCGTACAATTCTTCCTTCCTCAATACTTCTAACACCTTTCTCAAATGTTCACCGTGTTCTTGGTCATTCTTTGAGTAAATAAGTATGTCATCAATAAAAACAATGACAAACTTGTCAAGGTATGGTCCACACACTCGGTTCATAAGGTCCATGAACACAGCTGGTGCATTAGTTAAACCAAACGGCATGACCATAAACTCGTAATGACCGTAACGTGTTCTGAAAGCAGTCTTTGGAATATCATCTTCTTTCACCCGCATTTGATGATACCCGGAACGTAAGTCAATCTTTGAATAAACAGACGAGCCTTGTAGTTGATCAAATAAGTCGTCGATTCTCGGTAGTGGGTAGCGGTTCTTGATGGTAAGTTTGTTCAACTCTCGGTAGTCGATACACAACCTGAATGTACCATCTTTCTTCTTGACAAACAAAACAGGAGCTCCCCACGGTGATGTGCTTGGTCGAATGAAACCACGCTCTAAAAGTTCTTGTAATTGGCTTTGCAGTTCTTTCATCTCGCTGGGTGCGAGTCTGTAAGGAGCACGAGCTATTGGTGCAGCTCCTGGTACAAGATCTATTTGAAATTCAACGGATCGATGTGGGGGTAATCCCGGTATTTCTTTCGGAAATACATCGGGAAATTCTTTTGCAATGGGAACATCATTGATGCTCTTTTCTTCAGTTTGTACTTTCTCGACGTGTGCTAGAACAGCATAGCAACCTTTTCTTATTAGTTTTTGTGCCTTCAAATTACTAATAAGATGTAGCTTCGTGTTGCCCTTTTCTCCGTACACCATTAAGGGTTTTCCTTTTTCTCGTATAATGCGAATTGTATTTTTGTAACAAACGATCTCCGCTTTCACTTCTTTCAACCAGTCCATACCGATTATCACATCAAAACTCCCTAACTCTACTGGTATCAAATCAATCTTAAATGTTTCGCTAACCAGTTTAATTTCTCGATTCCGACATATATTATCTGCTGAAATTAATTTACCATTTGCTAATTCGAGTAAAAATTTACTATCCAAAGGCGTCAATGGACAACTTAATTTAGCACAAAAATCTCTACTCATATAGCTTCTATCCGCACCCGAATCAAATAAAACGTAAGCAGATTTATTGTCAATAAGAAACGTACCCGTAACAAGCTCCGGGTCTTCCTGTGCCTCTACCGCATTAATATTGAAAATTCTTCCACGGCCTTGTCCATTCGTGTTCTCCTGGTTCGGGCAATTTCTAATAATGTGGCCTGGTTTTCCACATTTATAACAAACTACATTGGCATAACTTGCTCCGACACTACTTGCTCCACCATTACTCGTTCCGACACCATTTGTTCCTTTCGTTCTATTAACCCCTGGTCCGTAGACCTCACACTTCGCCGCGCTATGACCATTTCTTTTACACTTGTTGCAAAATTTGGTGCAGAACCCTGAGTGATTCTTTTCACACCTTTGGCATAGCTGCTTCTGATTGTTGTTGTTGTTGCGGTTATTATTGTTGTTGGGATGATTGTTGTAGTTGCTGTTGTTGTTGTTGTTGTTGTTGGGCCGTTTTTTGTAGTTGCGATTGATGTTGCGATTGTTGGGATAATTGTTGCGATTATTGTTGTAATTGCTGTTGTTGTTGTATTGGTGATTCTTATCACCGTTTTCCTCCCACTTTCTTTTGACTTGCTTCACATTGGCCTCTTCAGCAGTCTGTTCTTTAATTCTTTCTTCAATCTGGTTCACTAGTTTGTGAGCCATTCTACATGCCTGTTGTATGGAGGCGGGCTCGTGTGAACTTATATCTTCTTGGATTCTTTCCGGTAATCCTTTCACAAACGCGTCGATCTTCTCTTCCTCATCTTCGAATGCTCCCGGACACAATAGGCACAATTCTGTGAATCGTCTTTCGTACGTGGTAATATCAAATCCTTGGGTTCGTAACCCTCTAAGTTCTGTCTTGAGCTTATTAACCTCGGTTCTGGGACGGTACTTCTCGTTCATCAAGTGCTTGAATGCTGACCACGGTAGTGCGTACGCATCATCTTGTCCCACTTGCTCTAGATAGGTATTCCACCATGTTAACGCAGAACCTGTGAAGGTATGCGTAGCGTACTTCACTTTGTCCTCTTCAGTACACTTACTTATGGCAAACACCGATTCAACCTTCTCGGTCCACCGTTTCAATCCGATCGGTCCTTCGGTTCCATCAAATTCCAAAGGTTTGCAGGCAGTGAATTCTTTGTAGGTGCATCCTACACGATTTCCTGTACTGCTAGATCCAAGGTTATTGTTGGTATGTAGCGCAGCCTGTACTGCGGCTATGTTTGAAGCTAGAAAAGTACGGAATTCCTCTTCATTCATATTCACGGTGTGTCGAGTAGTCGGTGCCATTTCCTTCAAAATAGTTAAATGGAACAAGTTAATCATACAGAATATTAAGAGTAGTTAATAGTATTTCGTAGCATAATATGAACTCATTTATAAAAGATTTTTCTTCATATTAGCGTTTTATAAGTTTAAATTCGGGTAGTACCTACCCGTTAAGTTCATACTTAGTAGCTAATATACAATTCAACTACTACAATTCTATATGAAAAACTGATTATAATAATATTTCGCGTTCAAACTTTTATACAATATTTTACAAACTTACAATACCTCTTATTTTACATAAAGCATGAAATATAGCACACAATAACTTTGATACAAGATAGTTGTGAAGACAATTCTAGCTAGTACACAAGTCGTTCAGCAAAGGCAATAAAGACACGTAATTCATACGTCCAGAAACAAGTCATGCATTCTGGTTTTACTAGGACTACTTCCCATCCTTGGTCTTGTGCAACATAACCGTTATGGCCGTTGATAAGACAGCGTGTTGTAACGTCATCAAAGGGACGAGGGTTACGTAATGTCCAACAGTCCCGTAATAATCTAAAAACCTCATTTCTTACCCCAATTACCGACTCCGTCACTTGTGGAAACGTTTTGTTTAATAGTTGTAGCCCGATGTTCTTGTTCTCACTTTGGTGAGAAGCGAACATTACTAATCCGTAAGCATAACATGCTTCTTTATGTTGCATGTTAGCCGCTTTTTCTAAATCACGAAGTCCAATATTCGGATATATTCAGTCAAAATAATTTCTTAACCCGTTGCGTAAAATAGCATTTGGGTTCCCCGCAATATATGCGTCAAAGTAAACACATCGTAACTTATGGGTTTCCCAATGTGATATCCCCCATCTTTCAAACGAAAGTCTCTTATAAACCAAGACATTCTTGGAACGTTCTTCGAATGTCTTACAAACTGATCTCGCCTTAAATAGTTGTGCTGAAGAATTCTGACCGACTTTAGACAAGATTTCATCAATCATGTCTCCGGGTAGGTCTCTTAAAATATTGGGTTGTCTATCCATTTTGTGTTTTTATACTGTAAAATAGACAAGAGTTAGATTCATAAAAATAAATACTTATTAATACAAGCAATTTTTACATATATCATAAAGCATAAGCACACTATATTACATATATTACACCACACGAATACAACTATCTTATTCCGACTCGCTTGTTTCTTCTTCTTCGGTTTTGGTTCGTTTTGCCAAGTTTCTAGGGATATATGATGTTCCCCTAATACGAGCCGTTATTTTCCACATTGGTTTAGAAAAACCTGGTGGTTTAGAAGTTCCCGGGTCATTGTTACAACTTAAGGACTTCGGGGGTTGACGATACATATAAAGTTCATCGGGGTTGGAATTAGATTTCTCTATTTTTATGCCCTTTCCCTTATTATTTTCTTTTGCCTTTTTAAATTCAGTTGGGGTAATTTCTATAACATCATCGGAATTTTCGTCAGAATCCGATTCATCGGAGAATTGGTAATCCTCCCAATATTTTGCTTCCTTAGCGGAAACACCATTGACCATAATTAACTTTGGTCGGTTGATTGAGGATTTTCTTTTACTTAACCGTTTTATTATTTCCCCCACCGGTTCTATTTCTTCATCCGGTTCCGATTCTTCTTCCGGTTCCGACTCTTCTTCCGGTTCCTCTTCGGGAACTTGTGAATCAGTCCACAAATCATTCCAATTTACATTTGACTCTTCATTATTATTAGGTGAGTCAATGGGACTTGTTCTAGAGGTAGACATCTATCACATAATATCAAACGCGTTAAGAGATTAATATATCACATAATATTCACATGTTAAAAATATATAGTTTCCAACAAAATTTGTTAAGCAATCATTTTTCAAGTAAACACGGTCGAAGTCCAGACTCACTAATGCATCCTAACAAACTCGATAAGACACACTAATGCAAAATTCTGGTTCTCTAAGACCAACGCTCGGATACCAACTGAAATGTCCCGTTCTTATTGATTAAAAACGTTCCATATTAATTGATTTCGTTGCGAGGTTTTGACCTCTATATGAGACGTTTTTCAAAGACTGCATTCATTTTTAAAATAAACCATAACCTTTATTTCATAAATAAAGGTTTAATAAGCTTTACGTAGATTATCAAATAATGATAATCTAAAATATCCTGTTTACACACGACCATTACATAATGGTTTACAATACAAATATGTTACATCGAAATCAGTTTCTTGAATGCAGTTTTTACACAATATCATACAAACATGGACTCCAAATCTTGTCCTTATTTTAGTATGCAACAGCGGAAGCTCTTAATATTCACCTGAGAATAAACATGCTTTAAACGTCAACAAAAATGTTGGTGAGTTATAGGTTTAACGTATATATATCAAATCGTAACAATAGACCACAAGATTTCATATTTCAATACACATCCCATACATAGAGATAAAAAATAATTCATATGGTGAACACCTGGTAACCGACAATAACAAGATGCATATATAAGAATATCCCCATCATTCCGGGACACCCTTCGGATATGATATAAATTTCGAAGTACTAAAGCATCCGGTACTTTGGATGGGGTTTGTTAGGCCCAATAGATCTATCTTTAGGATTCACGTCAATTAGGGTGTCTGTTCCCTAATTCTTAGATTACCAGACTTAATAAAAAGGGGCATATTCGATTTCGATAATTCAACCATAGAATGTAGTTTCACGTACTTGTGTCTATTTTGTAAATCATTTATAAAACCTGCATGTATTCTCATCCCAAAAATATTAGATTTTAAAAGTGGGACTATAACTCACTTTCACAGATTTTTACTTCGTTGGGAAGTAAGACTTGGCCACTGGTTGATTCACGAACCTATAACAATATATACATATATATCAAAGTATGTTCAAAATATATTTACAACACTTTTAATATATTTTGATGTTTTAAGTTTATTAAGTCAGCTGTCCTCGTTAGTAACCTACAACTAGTTGTCCACAGTTAGATGTACAGAAATAAATCGATAAATATTATCTTGAATCAATCCACGACCCAGTGTATACGTATCTCAGTATTGATCACAACTCAAACTATATATATTTTGGAATCAACCTCAACCCTGTATAGCTAACTCCAACATTCACATATAGAGTGTCTATGGTTGTTCCGAAATATATATAGATGTGTCGACATGATAGGTCGAAACATTGTATACGTGTCTATGGTATCTCAAGATTACATAATATACAATACAAGTTGATTAAGTTATGGTTGGAATAGATTTGTTACCAATTTTCACGTAGCTAAAATGAGAAAAATTATCCAATCTTGTTTTACCCATAACTTCTTCATTTTAAATCCGTTTTGAGTGAATCAAATTGCTATGGTTTCATATTGAACTCTATTTTATGAATCTAAACAGAAAAATTATAGGTTTATAGTCGGAAAAATAAGTTACAAGTCGTTTTTGTAAAGGTAGTCATTTCAGTCGAAAGAACGACGTCTAGATGACCATTTTAGAAAACATACTTCCACTTTGAGTTTAACCATAATTTTTGGATATAGTTTCATGTTCATAATAAAAATCATTTTCTCAGAATAACAACTTTTAAATCAAAGTTTATCATAATTTTTAATTAACTAACCCAAAATAGCCCGAGGTGTTACTACGACGGCGTAAATCCGGTTTTACGGTGTTTTTCGTGTTTCCAGGTTTTAAATCATTAAGTTAGCATATCATATAGATATAGAACATGTGTTTAGTTGATTTTAAAAGTCAAGTTAGAGGGATTAACTTTTGTTTGCGAACAAGTTTAGAATTAACTAAACTATGTTCTAGTGATTACAAGTTTAAACCTTCGAATAAGATAGTTTTATATGTATGAATCGAATGATGTTATGAACATCATTACTACCTTAAGTTCCTTGGATAAACCTACTGGAACAGAGAAAAATGGATCTAGCTTCAATGGATCCTTGGATGGCTCGAAGTTCTTGAAGCAGAATCATGACACGAAAACAAGTTCAAGTAAGATCATCACTTGAAATAAGATTGTTATAGTTATAGAAATTGAACCAAAGTTTGAATATGATTATTACCTTGTATTAGAATGATAACATACTGTAAGAAACAAAGATTTCTTGAGGTTGGATGATCACCTTACAAGATTGAAAGTGAGCTAGCAAACTTGAAAGTATTCTTGATTTTATGAAACTAGAACTTTTGGAATTTATGAAGAACACTTAGAACTTGAAGATAGAACTTGAGAGAGATCAATTAGATGAAGAAAATTGAAGAATGAAAGTGTTTGTAGGTGTTTTTGGTCGTTGGTGTATGGATTAGATATAAAGGATATGTAATTTTGTTTTCATGTAAATAAGTCATGAATGATTACTCATATTTTTGTAATTTTATGAGATATTTCATGCTAGTTGCCAAATGATGGTTCCCACATGTGTTAGGTGACTCACATGGGCTGCTAAGAGCTGATCATTGGAGTGTATATACCAATAGTACATACATCTAAAAGCTGTGTATTGTACGAGTACGAATACGGGTGCATACGAGTAGAATTGTTGATGAAACTGAACGAGGATGTAATTGTAAGCATTTTTGTTAAGTAGAAGTATTTTGATAAGTGTATTGAAGTCTTTCAAAAGTGTATAAATACATATTAAAACACTACATGTATATACATTTTAACTGAGTCGTTAAGTCATCGTTAGTCGTTACATGTAAGTGTTGTTTTGAAACCTTTAGGTTAACGATCTTGTTAAATGTTGTTAACCCAATGTTTATAATATCAAATGAGATTTTAAATTATTATATTATCATGATATTATCATGTATGAATATCTCTTAATATGATATATATACATTAAATGTCTTTACAACGATAATCGTTACATATATGTCTCGTTTAAAAATCATTAAGTTAGTAGTCTTGTTTTTACATATGTAGTTCATTGTTAATATACTTTATGATATGTTTTCTTATCATAGTATCATGTTAACTATATATATATATATATATCCATATATATGTCATCATATAGTTTTTACAAGTTTTAACGTTCGTGAATCACCGATCAACTTGGGTGGTCAATTGTCTATATGAAACATATTTCAATTAATCAAGTCTTAACAAGTTTGATTGCTTAAGATGTTGGAAACATTTAATCATGTAAATATCAATCTCAATTAATATATATAAACATGGAAAAGTTCGGGTCACTACACCTATGGTCTTCGATGGGTTTTGAAAAATAAGAAGGATGAACAGGGTATTGTTATCAGAAACAAGGTTAGATTGGTGGTGAAGGGATATCAACAGATCCCTGAAATTGACTATGATGAGGTATTTGCTCCGGTAGCGAGACTGGAGGCAATAAGGATTTTCTTGTCTTTTGCATCCTTTATGGGTTTCAAAGTTTATCAGATGGATGTGAAAAGTGCATTTTTGTATGAAGAGATCAATGAGAGAGTGTTTGTTGAACAACCACCCGGTTTCGAAGACCCGCATTTCCCAGAAAAGGTTTATCGACTTGAAAAGGTACTTTATGGTCTTCACCAAGCTCCGAGAGTATGGTATGCAACGTTGTCCAACTATATGCTCGAAAACGGTTTTAGGAGAGGTGTCATTGATCAAACTCTTTTCATCAAGAAGAAGGGACAACATCTTATGTTAGTGCGGGTTTATGTTGATGATATTATCTTCGGGTCAACAGATCAGGGAATGGTTGATGAGTTTGAGAAGGTCATGCAGCAGAAGTTCAAAATGAGTTCAATGGGAACGATAATGTTTTTCTTAAGTCTGCAGGTAGCTCAGACGGATAAAGGCATCTTTTTGCATCAAACCAAGTATGTTGCTGATATTCTGAAGAGGTTTCAAATTTAAGCAGAAAGACCAGCTAAGACTCCGTTGTCTTTGAATCATGGGATATCACCTGATTGTGAGGGTGCTTCAGTGGACCAAATGTTATACAGGGCAATCATAGGTTCTCTAATGTATCTTACAGCTTCTCGACCAGATATAATGTTTGCGGTTTGTCTGTGTGCTCGTTATCAGGTGAATCCTAATGTTCATCATATGTTGGTGGTTAAGAAGATTCTGAGGTATTTGAAAGATACACCGAGTTTAGGGTTATGGTACCCGTGTGAGGATGGTTTTGATCTCACAGTGTATAGTGATTCTGACTATGGAGGTTGTAAGAAAGATTTTAAGTCAACATCAGGGGGTTGTCAATTTCTGGGTAGCAAACTAGTTACCTGGCAGTGTAAGAAGCAGACAGCAGTGGCTCAGTCTACTTGTGAAGCAGAATACATTGCCGCGACCAGCTGTATATCACAGGTCATCTGGATTCAACAGCAACTACGTGACTACGGTTTGCAAATTTCTAACACTCCTATTTATGTTGATAATACTGATGCCATAGCTGTCACTAAAAATCCCGTAAATCATTCTAAAACGAAACATATAGGGATTAAATACCATTTCATTAGAGATTGCTATGAGAAAAAGTTTATAGATGTAGTGCAGATAGACACTACAGCCCAAAGGGCTGATCTCTTCACAAAAGCTTTTGATAAACCACGCTTTGATTTTCTGTTAAAGGAAATAGGTATTAAATTGCTTACTGACGTGGTTCCTAAAACTGAGGTTCCTAACACAGAGGAACCTAATCAAGAGACTGAGTTGTGAAGAACTTGAAACTACTTGTATAATATGTGTAGCTTTGCATGATAGTTTGTAGATCATTTGCATGTTTACTTTTCATTTGCATGATAGGTTAGTTTTTGCTGATATTTCTGCATGTTTGCTTATGTTTTGAGATAGTTTTATGCTTTTGTACAGAGAAAATCAAAAATCCATAAAAATCAGAAAAACCATAAAAACAAATAAAAATTGAAAAATGGAAAATCCATAAAAAAAAATTGAAAAGCCTGAAAATGAGTTGCTTATTATGTTTGTGGGGAAGTGATTGCAATACTGGACTGACATGTAAGTTGTGAAAAACAAGTAATACAGGATGATTGATAATGTGTCAGTAGACTTTAATGGCCTAACTCTAGATAGAAGATGATCACACTAACAAAGCGTAAATATCATGATGAGGAAATCATGGAAAGATTTACAGCGGTTGAGGGTAGTCACCTACTGCAACACCCCGTCAAAATTCCCTTTAACGGAATGTTAACTCTGGTCCCAGTGCTTGGCTTGACTTCTACGTAACGGCAATATTCTACAGCGGAGGCAATTAACACCTGAGAATAACAACACGCAAAAATAGGTCAACAAATAATGTTGAGTGAATCTATAGGTTTTAGGTAAACAATACAGTATGTTTAAAAAATGACATTTTGAAAACGTTTACTAGTGAAAGACCACCAAAGTTTAATGTTAAAGTTTTTAGACAACGCTGTTTCTCGTTTCAAAAGTTTGTTGACACTACCATGTCAAATTTCAATCATTTGTAGACAACACCCTGTCAAGTTTTATCTCATTTGCTCGTAAACCACAGTTTAAATATCGTTGTATAGTATCTAAAAAATAGTTATCAGAAAAATAGTTTAATTTCCTTGACTACGAGATTCTATCGCTGCATACACCGAGCACCTGAATACTAGCATTAACCCAAGTATAGAAACCACTATACCCGCCTTTACCTCCTAAAATGTTATACACTTGTTCAAATGTATTTAATGTTCAAAATAAATGCACCACTGCTTTTATAGTGGGTGAGGTTGTCAACCTAACGGATCCGTCCATCTAAATTGTGCTTACACCGATGGTATTAAAAGTATTCAAGCTAGAGGCATTTTTGAACAAACTCATTATGCATATGTGTAGTACTCATGTCAATATAAAAGTAATTGAAAATGTAAATATAACAGCGTGTATTCTCATCCCTGAAAACATGTAAAAAAAAAGCGGGACTGTAGACTCACCTTTGAATAAAGCTCGGAATGAAAGACAAACGACTCGTACGGTTTAGACCCGAGTAATGTAACCTAAGTATACGTATTTAGGTTGGTCAATATATGTATCTTAAATAAGTGTGGTTTCATAGTGTACGTTGTCTTATTGATCGACTCGACGCGTTTCCAAATAAAAGTCAACTATATCATGCAAGTCAAACAAAGTCAACCGAAGTCAAACTGAAAGTCAAACTTGGTCAAAGTAGTCAACTAAAGTCAACATCAGTAGGTTCATGTCAAATATTGGTCAACATGTCAAACCTAAGTCAAACAATAAGTTTTAGGTCATGAATGATCATTTTCACAATTTCAGTTTATCGTCATGCACAAAATTTATGAACACGTAGCATACTTAGCACATTATCTCATAGTACAAAATTCAAGTAAATATGAAAAACTCCAGATCATAAATTTACATAAAATTGATTCCAAAAAGTCTGGCCAGGGACTCATACGACAATTAAAAGTCAGGAATCAGAAGGGATACATTTGGGGTTTGCCAGGTCAGTTTCTGACCGCGCACTGATTTAATTTTGGCTATAACCGGAGTTAGGAAAATGAAATTGATACAATACCAGTGGCCATAGTTCAAGGACAAATCAAATTAACATATATAAAAAATATAGCAACTTTTGTTTAGCCAATTTGTACAGTTTGTTCGTGCAAGTTGAACATTCAGTTTTCAGCTCAAATCAGAATTCACATAAAATATGGCTCTATTGTGCCCAATGCATAAGATTTCAGAGATTGACATAAACTAACAATAAGTCACATATCATGTTAAGTTTCATTTCCCAGAAGTATACATGCTCAATCAATATAAAAAATCCACAGAGTACAAAACCGTGTGCAATTTACAGATTCGATTCTCATTTAGTTAGTCATATTCGCATGCGATTATCCGAAGATCTAGATACAATTAGCCTATGATATACACATGAAAGATGAAGTACTTTTTGTCTATTTTTCAAATATGCAAAGATTTAATCACAGAAGTTAACACATTTTATCATACAAGGTTATTTTCATGTAAGTGCTGTATAAAACTACATTTACACTAATTCTAGCATATCTCGGGCTATACATAAGCAAATGATGTGTGCGAGGTGGTGTACAAAATAGTTATATTTTTACTACAAAATACTATTAAATACGATACAATTTTACACAAGTTATTTATTTATTTATAGAGTGGATATACCTAAACCTTGCTACAACACTTATAGGCAGTGTACCTAATCGTACAGTAGTGTAGTTTTTAGTAAGTCTGGTTCGTCCACAGGGAACATAGCCAAGTTTAACGCTATATTTTTAACTTATAATTGTAAAAATACAAAAATATATATATGAGTAGTATTATTATTATAAAAGGGGGTTTTTACCGTTTAATGACCGGTTTGTCGATTTTAAAACTTTAGTCGCAGTTAAAACCTAATGTAAAATATTAAAAATAAATATAACTTAATTTAAAGCGTAAAGTAAATGACAATAATGAAATTGCGATAAATAAAATTGCGATAAATAAAATTGCGATAATTAAAAAGTACGATAATTAAAAGTGCAATTAAATACGAAATAAAGGAAATTAAATATGAAATAAAGGAATTATGCTTATTTAAACTTCCGTAATCATGATGTTTGACGTGTTGATTTTAGTTTATTCCCATGGATTAATTGTCCTTTGTCCTGGATTATTCGATATGTCCATACGGATTTGTCCATAATAGTCCATCAGTCATAATCATAAAATGCGGAAGTCTTCGTCAAATTATTCTTATTCCCGAAGTCAAATATTTCAACTAATTGGGGATTCGAATTGTAACAAGGTCTTAATACTTTGTTTAATGAATACACCAGGTTATCAACTGCGTGTAGTCCAAGGTTTTACTACTTTGTTAACAATTACACCAATTACCCTTGAATGTAATCCACCCCTGTTTCAACAAGTCTATTAACTATTAATCCAGTTCCGTATCTGGTAAAATGAACAATGATTGGTATTTATAGATATCCCGACCACCGTACCCAGTCAAGCGTATGTGGTTATATATAAATACGTCAAATTATAAGTCTATATATTAAATTAACGAGGTATCGTTTAGTTAATATAAAGCCCATTAATAGCCCATAGTCTAATTTCCACAAGTGTCGTTCTTTTGTCCAAACCCCAGTTATGGTACAAAGCCCAATTACCCCGTCGTAATATTTTAGCCCAACATCACGATTACTTCGGCTTAAATAAGCATAATAATAACTTAGCTACGAGACATTAATTTAAAAAGGTTGAACATAACTTACAATGATTAATAATAGCGTAGCATTACACGGACAGAATTTCGACTTACACCCTTACAACATTCGCTAACATACCCTTATTATTAGAATTTAAAATTAAAATTAAAATTATAATATATATATATATATATATATATATATATATAATTATCGTTGAGTGAATGAAGAAGAAAAAGATATCTTTAAGATCAACCAAAACTGCGAAATTTATAGGATGTCACCAGAAACTATTCACCATGCGATCGCATGGGATTTAGGCCTTCAGGCCATGCGATCGCATGACCACTTTTTCCAGCTCATGTACTTTTGTTTGCTTCTTTGCCGACAGTTTAATAAATAAATATAATATATAAATAATTTTAAGAATTATTTAAATATTATATTATATTTATGTGCATAGTTGACTTGTAATTTTTAGTCCGTTGCGTCGAGCGTTGAGAGTTGACTCTGGTCCCGGTTCCGGATTTTCGAACGTCCTTGCGTACAATTTAATATCTTGTATTTTGCGTTTTGCGACTTGTACTTTTGTAATTTTGAGACGTTTCTTATCAATAATTTGAACCACTTTGATTGTACTTTGTACTTTTGAGCTTTTTAGTTGTTTGCGTCTTCAATTCGTCGAATCTGTCTTTTATCTTCACCTTTTATTATTTAAACGAATATCACTTGTAAATAGAACAATTGCAACTAAAAGCTTGTCTTTCTTGAGGGATAATGCTATGAAATATATGTTCGTTTTTAGCATTATCAAATATTCCCACACTTGAGCGTTGCTTGTCCTCAAGCAATATAGTCTTGAAATAAAAATACACTAGAATCACTTCTTTATTCTTCACACTTTGTACATCAGTGATTTTGATTTTGCAGTATGAACAATGGTAGTAGCGATGTGGTTTACAGTCCCACATGACTATGAAAATTTAGATCCTTAAGGAAATTGGATCTTTATGAAAACATTTGATCTTTTGAAAATTAAATCTAGCTTTTACCCTAGATAAGTTTTCCGGAATAACCCTTCACCGGTGTTTGCAAAATGTTTTTGTGGGTTTGGTGGGTTTCAGATTTGAAAATTTTAGCTCAAAACTTTCAGTTTTGTGTCACCCACTTGCTAACCTTGTATTGGGAAAGCAACACGTCCAGTATACTTGCTCCGTATATTACCTTTCGATAAACTACCGTCCGATTGTAAAGGAAAGCGTTGAACAAGCAACTGTTAAGGCAATGTCCCATGACATGCTTTTTATTATGGTCTATAACGTGTCAGATGCAATTACTATCCTTTATAAGAGCAATAGTAAAGATCACCCTATAATTTTTTGGTCTGGCACAAGGTCCTGTCTTCGACCATGCTATGCAACCACCGTTCTTACGGTTGACACCCGATTTGGTTCAGGTGACCTAATGAATTCCAGGTGAATTCCTAGGATTTTACGTTCAATGGTAATGAACGCATTAAAAATGGATTTTTCAGAAAACAAATCGGTTTGTAATTTTGATCAAAATATTTTCTCGTTCAAGCTCGAGTTTAGATATCATCGAATTCCATGAGTTTGTAATTCTCAATCTTTAAAATTCAATCTCTAGGATTGAGTAATATCAGGCTTAAAAGCTGATTTTTAATCTTTTAAGGAGATTATTCTTTTCTGGGGGTCTGATTCATTAGTCTTATCAAGCTAATTTGCACGGTGCCCTCCCCATTTTACGAGATAGATCCTCTCATGGTTAGAATAAGTCTGACCACTTGGCGACCCTGTTTGATGCTGAGGTCCGTGGATTTCCTACTGATTTTAGTGATGACTTTTCTAGATTTTTCGTCAACCTACAGCTGGTCTGGACGACAACTTCCTGACCTAAATCAAGAAGCACGTTTCTTTTTCGGAAGACTTTACTTCCTTTTAATGATGGAATTGATTCATCGTGTAGATCCATCTTTCTTTCAAATATATTACAGTTTTCCGGGTAAAACAGTTAATTTTGTCCAAAACAAAAGTATCTTCAATTATTTGTACACAAATATGTGATATATGTTCAAAATAACTTGGTAAATTTTTCCTACACTTGGCTTTTATTTTCCTTTTTATTGTCCTCTATTCCATTTTAAATGAATTCTAACATTTTGGTTTGTTTCTCAATTTATGTCCTTTCCGAGGTAACAATAATTTCGGTATTAACACCTAGTTTTATCGTTCATAAATATGTATAAACATGATTTTGAGTTCATTTAATTGAAAATTTTGAAAATTTTTACTAGAATTGGGTAGTCAGTATATAAGACTAGGGCTGTTCTTTATTATCAGAGAGCACTAGATTCTAATACAACTACTGCGTTACTAGTATTTTTAATGGTAACCAAGTGTATAAGTCAAAAATTTTAAAAATCCGAAATAATTTAACCCCTTCCCACACTTAAGATCTTGCAATGCCCTCATTTGCAAGAAATCAGTAACAATTTAAATTATTGAGGGTGATTAGCGTAGAAAAATGATTAAATTTTACCAAAGTTTCCAAACATATTGGCGTTTTTTTGTTGAACGATAAATGGTGCACATCATTTGTTCATTCCGTCTTGTTGTTACATCACATTTGTTTTTCGTTTTGTCGTCAAAATCAGTAGCTTTTGCTGAACTTAATGCCAGTCTTTAAAAATGCGCTGTTTTACCCTGTTGTGTACAATTGATAATATACATACATATAAATATAAACATGCATGGTAATTTGAAATGGGACTTAAAATCCCACTTTCAAATCAAATATGAAATATTAGTACAACAAATAAAAATATTAAACATTACAATAAAAGTATCAAAGTATAATGTGTTTAAACATAAATAAATAGAAATAATAAAAAGATAAAAATCATAGAAATCACCAACATGAACTATATCAATCTGGATAGGGGTTCCAGTTCATGTCATCATCCGGGTTCCATGGTTGGTGATAGGTGTACTAGTAGGCCTGGTTAGGGTCGTAGAGAGTATATGGTGGTCTCATCTCGGGCTGGTGTGGAGGATAGTAAGCGGGTCGGGTTGGTACGTAGTGATCCTGAGGTGACAGCCAGCTCATGATCTGACGCTGATGATAGTCCCATCTATCATGCTGTCGTTGCCTGGAATGCTCGTAATCATTCCAGGCTTGCCACTGCTCCATCCGACTAAATCTCTCCCCGTTTGTCATATCTACCTCATCTACACGCTGGTAGACATCAGTCATAGCCTCCCTAATGACATCCCTAATGTCATCCGCTTCCTCCATTTCCTCATCTGAACCTCTCTCTACCTGAGGATGACTACCAACATAGGGTATTACCTGATTGCGTCTGCTTTTTAATACCTTAGCACCCTGATAGACCCTCAATCCTAAAGGCTCAACCTGTTCCCTACATTCCAAAAGTGGACCCCCTTGGTCCCTATCTACACCCAAATACTCTCCAATGAGAGTAACAAAAATACCTCCTCCTATTATTCCTCATTCCTGTATTCCTTCTACCATCTTAGACAAATAAAAACCAACACAGTAAGGGATATTAACAAAGCCTCTTGGGTCTCGAATACACTTTAGGTAAAATAAATCATGTAAGGTCATTTTCTCCTTGTTGTGACCTCTCTGTGTAATTGAGTTAGCCAAAAATCTATGAATTATATGAAGCTCGGCTTTAATAATATGTAAGTAGGAGTGTTTTCCTCCCAGCGTAAAAACATTATAATCTGACATACGCCTCCAGACGGCGTTCGCGTCAAAATTCCTATCTACCCTTTCACCACGATAAATCAAATTCATACAATCGGGTAGTAGTAATTAAGCAGGAGTATATATCTGCAAAGCCCTGGCCATGTCCAGTATGGACATCCTGTACATCCTACGGCCAAGTATAAATCTAAGAAAACTTCTATCATCTAATCTATCTACATCCGCATTTAACGAAATAGTACTCATAAGCTCAATGCACCATTCCTTATATACAGGTCTACGAATGGTGAATAAACGTTCCCAATCATGAAAAGAAGAGCTGCCATACCTTTGGATCAGATGTTCCCTAACTGAGTTAGCAAGTTGGACCCTTTCCAAAGGCTCCCAATCGATTACCCTTGGCACTTATACATTTTTCGGTATCAGTTTGAATTTGTTACTTTGATATGTTAGGTAATCTCTCCAGCTTCTATCGAATCTCAGATTTGGATGCAACGTGTGTTCAGGAATCGTTGGGTATTCTACTGGCGGATGCATCGGAAATACTATGAAGGCATCAACAAATTGTAGCGAATCATAATAAGGTACGTGTTGATCAGGTTGATGTTGTGGTTCCTGTTGTTGTTCCGGTTCAGGTTCATATTGCATTTCTGGTTCAGGTTCTGGAGCAGGTTGTCTAGATGATGATGATGATGCACCTCCAGTTTCAGTATATTTCTACAAAACACATTAAACATGAAATTTGCGCATCCAAATATGCATTAGTGTTAGCAAGATAACAACTTGAAACAATTACAATAACATGTTCAATCAAAATTAAACTTATACACATTTTCACAATTTTTACAATTCTACACTTTTTCAAATAAGCATATATGAAAATGTATACAAAGTTCATAAGCATTTAACTCAAATAACATGTCAAAATAGTCATTACTAGCAATTAAACAAGTCTCAAATGGCAATTATATCAAATTAATCAAGTTCATGAATTTTTGACCTAAAAAGTCCACTTTAATTCTCAAAAATCATGTTTAGGATCAAAGTTTAGATCATTTAGCTACCTAAACATGTTACACTACTTAATTTAGCAATAATTCATGACAAAAATTGGCCATAATCTGTTTATATCAAAAAGTCCCAAATTGCTCAAGAACACAAACCCTAGATTTCTAAAAATTTTGAAGTTTTTGACTTCAAATCATGTTAAATAGCATCAATCTTGGTTATACATGCATAAAATACTAACAATTTAACTCTAATTACACTAGAAATTAACAAAATCAAATTAGGAAAAATATAGCTCAAGAACACTAAAAATTAAATTTAAAGAGGTTTAGGAGTGAAATTGTTACCCTTCTTGATAAACTTCTTATCAAATTCATGTTTAGAGCGGATTGTAGCAAGAAATTTGGTGAATTTTGGTGAAAAATTGATAAAAATTGAGAGAGTTTGGGAGGTATTTGCGTATTTGTGTGTGTTTGTAAAAGAGCAGCAGCTCGCTGAGCTTTATGTTTCTGGCCAGTTTTCCAGCCTCATACGATCGCATGAGGTTACAGGGTAAATCTCATGCGATCGCATGAGGTCCCCTTTTTTTTTTTTTTTTTTTTTTATAAAACCTTTAACTTATTAAAACAAATAATTAATTAAATTTAAAATTTTGTTTCTTTTTAGGATGAGGGTGTTTCGGATCGTTGTCCTAGTCCGTCCCTCGACAAAATTTTAAAATTTGTCAATTCAAAACTCAGTTTTAAAAGCAAAGATTTTTGGGTTTTTTTTTTATGTTTTTGGCATACTTTAATTCAATAAGATTAAAAATAATGATAATAAAAGTTCTCGTCCCTCCCTTGGGTAAAGCAATTTCGGTTCAACGACCTAGTTTTCAACTCACGATGAATTTTTTAAAAAATTATATTTTTAACTTAACGAAATAAAGTAAATTTTTGTTTTTAAATTCACACCAAACTTAAATTTAAATTGCATAAAATTAAAAATTCATATTATTAATATTTTTATACATACAAACTTTATATTAAAAATTTTGTTTTTAAACATACAAACTTATATTAAAAATATATAATTTTCAAATATTTACAAACTTAATTATATTGATTTTAAAAAGTTTATAATAATAATTTAATATTAATTTTAAAAACAAAGTAAAAATAAAATTAAAAATCTTTTTGGTCTTTTATCCCACTATAATCAATCAAATATTATCAAAAATATATGCCCCTCTTTTCGGTAAAGTAATTTCGGCTATATTACCTAGTTTTACTCCTGACGAATTTCTGAAATATTTTGGGTTGATTGATTAAAGATATTTATACCTTAAGAATAAACGGTAAATTTCGCAGTGATGTAATAAATTTTTGTATGATATCAATAATTTCGATTACGCATACCTAATTTTATTGAATACCAATTTAATAATTTATAGTGAACGATTTAGCGTTGATTATCAAAAGGTTAAAAGCAATAAAATAAAAATAAAAACTGTACATACTTACCTATGAGATAGAATTCTCAGTGATCTGCTTTAGCCCACTCATAAGATAGTCGGACTAATTGGTTTTCCATAGCTACATAGGCATAACCTTGAACATTCAATTATTTTTCTTCGAAACATATGAATGGTCCTTCTCTACATAAAGTAACGAACTCGGTATTGGAATATGTCTGATTCGTCGAGCATTTTCCTTCGTGTGACCATTTTCCGCATTTGTGACATCTTTCAAGGTGTCGTGCTCTTCTTTTCGCTGCGGATTTTGATTTTCCTTTACCAAAAAGTAACTTATTATAATCGTTTCTGAGTTCTTTTCTTACTCCATCCAATTTGGCTCTTATTACTAATACCAGGTCACTCGGGAGTGTGTCATTATTACGTTTAGTGATCAAAGTGTGTAGCATTAGACCATGGTTTAGTTCACAGGAATTCTTCATCTCGCAAAACCTAAAAAAATAAAAATTTAGAATGGGGGGAGAAGACTAGTTCTTTAAGGTCTGCTAGGGAAAGACCATTCGGATTCTATTCTCGAGAACTACACAAAAACAGAACATCTAACTCTAACAGAAATACATATTACTCTCAAAAGATTCGAATCTCCCCATACTTAGTTAGCTGTGGTGTCGAAATTATGATTAACTTCGTTGTCAATTTCCATCGGATCATGTACGTAATGTTTAACTCTGTGACCATTAACTTTAAATTCAATCCCATTTGAATTTATTAACTCTATTGTTCTGTACGGAAAAACTCTTTTGACTATGAATGGTCCAGACCATCTTGATTTTAATTTTTCAGGAAATAGCTTGAATCTTGAATTGAAAAGAAGAACTCTGTCTCCTTCTTTAAATTCTTTTGAACTTCTGATTCTTTTATCATGCCATTTCTTCGTTCTTTCTTTATAGATTAACGAATTTTCGTATGCTTCATGTCTTAATTCTTCTAATTCGTTTAGTTGACTTAATCGTAGACGTCTGGCTTCATGTAAATCAAGATTACATGTCTTTAAAGCCCAAAATGTTTTGTGTTCAATTTCTAATGGAAGATGACATGCTTTTCCATAAACGAGTCTAAAAGGTGTGGTTCCAATTAGAGTTTTGTAGGCTGTTCTAAAAGCCCAGAGTGCATCCTCTAATTTCATGGACCATTCCTTCGAATTTGATCATACGGTTTTTTCTAGAATACGTTTTAAAGCTCGGTTGGTATTTTCAACTTGTCCACTTGTTTGTGGATGATAAGTGGTTGAGATTTTATGAGTTACTCCATATCTTTTGATAACTTTCTCAAGCTGATTATTACAAAAATGAGTACCCCGATCACTTATTAAAGCTTTCGGTGTTCCGAACCTAGCAAAAAGACGTTTTAAAAAATTGACTACAACTCGTGCATCGTTAGTTGGGAGAGCTTGTGCTTCCGCCCATTTAGATACATAATCAATGGCAACGAGAATGTAGAGATTATTATGAGATTTTGAAAATGGACCCATAAAGTCAATACCCCAAATGTCAAATACTTCACATACTTGAATGACATTTTGTGGCATTTCATCACGTTGACTTATTTTTCTGGCCCTTTGACAAGCATCACAGGATTTGCAAAGAAGGTGTGCGTCTTTGAAAATTGTAGGCCAATAGAATCCAGCATCGTAAACTTTTCTTGCTGTGAGCTGAGGCCCATAATGCCCTCCTGTTGGTCCTGTGTGATAATGGTTTAAGATTTGACTAGCTTCATCTCCGAATACACATCGGCGTATTATTCCATCGGGATAACTTTTAAACAAATGTGGATCTTCCTAGAAATAGTGTTTTAAATCACTAAATAATTTCTTTCGTTTTTGGTACGACAATCCTTTTTCAAGGAATCCACATACTAAGTAGTTTGCATAATCTGCAAACCATGGAATTTCATTATAATCTATCTTCAATCGATATTCATCAGAAAAGTTGTCTTGTATGACCGATTCATTTAGAACTTCTAATTCAGGATTTTCAATACGAGAAAGATGATCAGCGGCGAGATTTTATGCTCCCTTTTTATCTCGGATTTCAATATCGAACTCTTGTAAGAGTAAAATCCAACGGATTAATCTTGGTTTGACATCTTGTTTCGAAAATAGGTATCTAAGAGCAGAATGGTCGGTATAGACCACCGTTTTAGCTAGAATGAGATATGAACGAAATTTGTCAAAAGCAAAGACAATAGCAAGGAGTTCTTTTTCAGTAGTTGTGTAATTCGTTTGTGCTCCTTGTAACGTCTTACTAGCATAATATATAGGTTGAAATCGTTTTTCAATCCTTTGTCCTAAAACGGCTCCCATTGCAAAATCACTCGCATCGCACATGAGTTCAAACGGTAGATTCCAATTTAGAGTTATCATAATCGGTGCATTAGTGAGTTTTTCTTTAAGAATATTAAAAGATTTGATGCATTCATCTGAAAAGATGAATGGAGCATCCTTTTCTAGGAGTTTATTCATAGAAGTGGCAATTTTAGAAAAATCTTTTATGAAACGTCGGTAAAAACCGGCATGCCCTAGAAAACTCCTAACTCCTCTAACATTGGTGGGATGTGGAAGTTTAGCAATTACATCTACTTTAGCTCTATCCACTTCAATTCCTTCCTTTGAAATTTTATGACCAAGAACGATGCTTTCTTTAACCATGAAATGGCATTTCTCCCAATTAAGTACTAGATTTGATTGTTCGCATCTAATAAGCATTCGTTCAAGATTAACTAGACATGATTCAAAAGTATCACCGAAGACTGAAAAGTCATCCATGAAAACTTCCATGCATTCTTCTATCATGTCGTGAAAAATCTCCATCATGCACCTTTGAAAGGTCGCAGGGGCGTTGCAAAGTCCAAATGGCATGCGTTTGTAAGCAAAAGTACCATAAGAGCACGTGAATGTGGTTTTCTCTTGATCCTCGGGTGCTATTGGAATTTGAAAATATCCGGAAAAACTATCAAGAAAACAATAGTAACTATTTCCGGCTAATCTTTCCAACATTTGATCAATGAAAGGTAAGGGAAAGTGATCTTTTCTGGTGGCGTCATTTAATTTTCTATAATCAATACAAACATGCCATCCTGTTACAGTACTAGTAGGAATAAGCTCATTTTTTTCATTTGTGATGACAGTCATGCCACCCTTCTTAGGTACGCATTGAACTGGGCTTACCCATGAACTATCAGAGATTGGATAAATTAAACCTGCATCAAGCAGTTTAATAATTTCTTTCTTAACAACATCTTGCATATTCAGATTTAGTCTTCTTTGGCGTTGCACATACGTTTTATGACCTTCTTCCATAAGGATTTTATGTGTGCAATACGAAGGACTTATTCCTTTAATATCATGAATCTTCCATGCAATAGCTGGTTTATGAGCTTTTAGCACAGAAATGAGTTGAGATTTTTCATTTTCAGTAAGAGAAGACGATATTATTACAGGTAATTCAAATTCACCATGTAAATAAGCGTATTCCAAATGGTTTGGAAGTGGCTTTAACTCTAATGTCGGTGGTTCTTCTATCGATGATTTATATCGATATCTGTCTTCCTCTTTTAGCATTTGAATTTCTTCTGTTGTTGGTTCATATCCATTAGACATAAATGTAGCTAACATTTTAGTTTCATCAATTGGTTCAGTTCCTTCTCCTAAAGAACATTCTCCTGTTCCTTGTAATTCTGGAAATTCTTCTAATAATTCTGCATGTGAATCTATAGTTTGAATATAATAACATGTATCATCTGCATATTGCGGTTGTTGCATGGCTCTATCAACTGAAAAGGTAACACTCTCGTCCTCTATACTTAGGGTCAGTTTCTTACCAAACACGTCTATTATTGCTTTAGCCGTGTTTAAGAATGGTCTTCCTAATATGAGAGGAACTCGAGAATCTTCTTCCATGTCCAGAATAACAAAATCTACTGGAAATACTAAAGTACCAACTTTAACTAGCATGTTCTCCATTATCCCTCTAGGATATTTTACTGATCGATCGGCTAGTTGTATGCTTATTCGTGTTGGTTTCAATTCTCCAAGGTCTAGTTTAGCGTATAGTGAATACGGCATTAGATTTATACTAGCACCTAAGTCTGCCAATGCTTCTATTGAACTAAGACTACCCAGAAAACATGGAATTGTGAAACTTCCTGGATCTGATAATTTTTCTGGTATCTTATTCAACAGCACTGCAGAACAATTAGCATTCATTGTAACAGCCGAGAGTTCTTCCATTTTCTTTCTATTCGTGATTAGATCTTACAAGAATTTAGCATATCTAGGCATTCCTGAAATCACATCAATGAAAGGAAGATTGACATTTATCTGTTTAAACATATCCAAGAATTTGGATTGCTCGGCTTCAAGTCTCTCTTTTCTCATTTTACTAGGGTAAGGAAGTGGTGGTTGGTATGGTTTAACATAAGGTTTAGCCTTAACTGTGTTATCTTCATTAACCTTTTCAACTACCGGTTCTGTTTCCTTATCTTGCTCAGGCTATAGTTCTTGTGTAGTAGGAATAGAATCATCAGAAATTACAGGTATTTCAGGTGGTTTAAGTGTAATACCACTTCTTGTGGTAATGGCTTTAGCTGTTTCATTCCGGGGGTTAGCATTTGTATCACTAGGTAGACTTCCCGGTTTTCTTTCACCTATCAACCTTGCTAGGTTGCTTACTTCTTGTTCCAAATTTTGAATAGAAGCTTGTTGATTTCTAAATGCTTGAGCATTTTGTTCATTCGTTTGTTTCTGAGATGTAAAAAACTGTGTTTGAGATTCAACTAGCTTCGACATCATATCTTCTAAATTTGGCTTTTTATTATCGGTTTGTGGTGGTTTATTTTGAAAAATAGGTCTTTGCTGGTTGTAAGTATTATTGGATACTTGCTGATTACTAGGACCTTGTTGGTTGTTTTATGGAACATTTCAGTTATAGTTCTGGTTTTGATTGTAGATTGGTCTTGGAGGTTGATAATTATTCTGATAATTATTTCCAGGCCTTTGGTTTATGTATGAAACATTCTCTCTTTGTTCCATTGTTAGTGCAATACTGAGACAATCTTTTATCAAATGTGGTCCTCCACACTGCTCACAACTAATTCTTATTGAGTGAATATCCTTAGTCATCTTTTCCATTCGTCTCTCGACAACATCTATCTTAGCGGAAATGGAATCTAAGTCATGGCTAGAATCGGCTCTAGCTGCTTTAGATGATCTAACGATATCTTTTTCTTGGTGCCACTCATGTGAGTGGGAAGCAGTATTATCAATAATTTTGTAAGCGTCAGTTGCGGTTTTCTTCATAATGGAACCACCAGCTGCTATATCTATGTCTTTCCTTGTAGTGATGTTGCATCCTTGGTAGAATATTTGTACTATTTGACAGGTGTCTAAACCATGTTGCGGACATCCTCTTAATATGTAACGACCCTGGATTTTCCGACGTTTATTTATTAATAATTATTATTAATAATACGTGTGATTAAACAAATGTATGTTATTACATTTACATGTTGCCATGACTAAACGTACTTGACTTTAATTGCCCGAAACGTCTTTGTGACACACGAAACTTGCACGAATAATATTTTCAAGTATTATTTACATTCATGATTAATTTTATTAATCATTTTAATTAACTATGGTGATTAGTTAGTTACTTGGGCTTAAATTGGATTTATTTGTTACTTACATGGAACTTGGGCTTGATTAATGTTAATGGACTCTTGAATGAGGACTTATAAGCCCACCCTACAACTTTATGGATTATTTAGCCCACTAAGACATGTAAGTATCACCTTATGTTATAACTAGCTAGTTTATGTCATTAAGAAACTAGTTACACCATGTTTCCATGCAAATGCCATCCATTAACCAACTTTAAAGAGCTTTGCATGCTAGTGACCAACAAACGTTTCCCTTCTTCTCTTTTTTTTTCTGCTGGCCGTGGCCTATGGGTGCCCAAGGAGTGGTTTTTGTTTCAAACTTTGCTTACTTCTTTCACTAGTTCACTTGTATTCCTCTCATTCAAAACACACACTTAATTCTCTCAACTTTTTTTCTCTCTTTTCTCTTTAGTTCTTGTAAGTAACTTGAAGCTTTTCTTCCTTTCTTTTTCCTTGCAAAACCGTGACCATACACACACCCATAATCATCATCATTTGCTTGTTGATACTTGTTCATGTTTGTTAATTAATTACTTGTTGTTGTTTACTTACTATTTTCTAAGAAGCAAACTAGTTAGTTTGATTCTTCATCTAACTTGTTCTTACAAGGCATACAAGAACATAAAGTTTTTAGCTTATGTTCTTCATTTATTGTTTCAAAAGATTTAGAGTTCATGTGTTGCAAATCATACTTGTAAGTCATGTTAGTAAACTTTAAAGTTTGCTTTCTAAAGATCAAACTTTGGTTTGAATCTTTAAAGTATGCAACCCATGAACTCATTTACTTGTTTACTTAGCTTATTTATTTCATTTACTTGCACTTTAATTTCATGATTTATGTTCTTGTTGGTCAAATGTTACTAGTTAACTTTGATCTCATTAATCTTGAACTAAAGTTAACTTTAAAAGTTCAAGAACATGTAAGTAAGATTTCTTTAATTATAACGTTATACACTTATGTTAGATCTAGACTTTTGAGTCTTGGATCTTCAAGATCAAACTAAGAACTATGTTCTACATCTTAAGATCTTGATTTCATAAGTTCACTTTCAAGTTTGTAACTTATTATTAGTTTTAAAGTTCATGTATGTGTTAGATCTAAGACTTTGATGTAACTTTGGTTCATCAAAATACTTGCAACCCTTAAGTAAGTTGTGCTTCATGTCTTAGACTTACACTTGGATTATTATGGTCAAACCTTGGTGAAAATGATGCAAACACATCAACGAGTTGTACACTTGAAGCTATATGCATCAAGGATGAGAACCATGATAAGCATCGAGCACCAAGAACCACCGGAACCTACTGACCCTACTGTTTTGCTGTTTCTGGGTCTGATCAGTAAGACCTGGACTATTTTAATGTTGATTTTCAGATATCTCTGTTCGAGTAGATAACTTTTCATATAGGACTCTTCTTAATCCGAGTTACGGTTTAGGATTTATGGCCCTCCGATCGTCACTATGTCCTTTTAACGTTGTGCAGAAATTTCTGACCTACTTGCACTTAGACCGTCGCCACGGTCAAACGAAGAGGAGTTTGCTTCTGTAAATTTTACCACACTTAAAGGACTCATATACGGAGCCATGGCCACTGGTCTCACCTTAATTCAGTAAGGGTAGAGGCCGTGGTGACTGACCGAACTCAGCCTTTGTTTTAAACTACTTTCATAAACGAAACTTACTTTACACCTTTTGTTAAATGATGAATGATGATGACCCTTAAGACCTTATTTACATACTTTTAAACCTTTTGGGACGATTTACTGACTTAGTACTATTTGACTTAGGTTGAGGATCCGTTTGGACAACCTTCATTACTTGCTTACTTTTCGAGTCATACTTTACCGCTACTTTATCATTGTGAGTTATAGCATTCCCTTTTTACTTTAACTTATTTTGGGAACTGAGAATACATGTGGATTTTATGTTTTACATACTAGGCACGAGTACTTAAACTTATATATGTGTGGGTTATACAACGGCATAAACATTCCCTTTAGCTCGGTAACGTTTAATCATTGGTTTTTGAACCGTGAACGCGAATCTTTGATATGGATCCATAGAGTTTGACATCCCCACTCGGGCTAGTCGCGCTAGTATTTAACGAGTGTTTAATACTTCGTAGACATACGCACTTACCAAGTGTACTTTCAGGGGGTATAAACGTTAAGTTAGTTACCAAGTGCCCACGGTTAACATATACTTTATCATACTGTTTTGAAACGCTCTTTGTAGCACTGAAATCTCATGGCCTACCTTACATACTGTTATACTTAAACTATAGCTCACCAACCTTTGTGTTGACATTTTTAAGCATGTTTTTCTCAGGTGCTTAAGGTTATTTGCTTCCGCTGTCGTGCTAGTCTTGCCGTAGACACCCGCTGCTCTAGTGTTATCACCGCATGAACTGTTTAACTGCATTCAAACTTTAATACATTTGAACTATGTTTTGTAACGACCTAAGGGTCACATACATTTATTCATGCTTGCTATTCGTAGAAGCATACTGTTGGTTTAAAACAATTGACGTCGGTTATGAGGTCATCTTTTTTTCATGAATGCAACTTCTTTTATTATAGCATATAGTACTTAGCCTTGTAATGATCCTGTTGTTGATGATTCGTACACGATGGTTTTGTACGGGGCATCACATTTGGTATCAGAGCATTGGTTGTAGGGAATTAGGTTGCATTAGTGAGTCTAAGACCGACCCGAGTAGGATTCACTAATAGGACTAATCTACAACTTGCTAGTTTACTTGTTTCCGCTGAACTTACTGCATGCTGCTGCTTACTTTTACTGCTATATGCCGTGTGCTACTACATGATTTCATTACTGTACAATATCACTTGCTTTCGATTGCATGCTACTTCTGTACGATTCGTTATTATTGCCATGCTACTTATTGTTATACATGATTTAAACTGTTGGCCTAATACGTGCTTGCTTTATGACTTACTGACATGGAAAATTTATTTTTCCTTGTTCAGATGTCGGATGTTCCACCTGCTATCGTTTTGGGCAGTTTAGACTCGTCAGCCACCCCACCTGCTACTGCTGCCGACACACCGATCCCGATACGCACCAGTGACCCCGGCGCTTCGTCTTCCGGAGCTAGTAGTAGTGCGCCTGCACCAGTGGCTACTATTGACGGACACGTGGACCCTACGGAGATTCCAGCTCCGTCTGCTCCCGGACCCTCAGAGCCACAGCCCCGCATCGGTGGTGTTGTGATTCCCGCGGAGTTCAGGGAAGGGCCATTCCGTAACCATATGCGCATGCCGTGCCGACGCACTCCTAATGGACGTTTAGTGCCGATTTTGTCAAGCAGATACAGACAGATGATGGCCGCCCACGGACGGCCAGTTCAGCCACCAGTGCCACCACCACATGATTCGGATGACTCATCATCCACCGATTCTTCATCAGATGACTCTTCCTCAGACGACTCCAGTGATGATGAGGAACCTGCTGATATACCTATTCAGCCACCCTCCACCCCGCCAAAGAAGCGGTATCGCTTCGACGGTACCATCATTACGGGGATCAACGGAGGATGAGCCTTCAATGACGCGTTTGGTCGGCGTCGTAGGGTTACTGCTCGTAAGCGGCTTGTGTCGTACCCTGCCGACCCACAAGTGCGTAAGACACCCCGTTACGTACTGACTATTTCTGGAGCCGGAACGTCTGCACCCCGTTTCGTGCGGTCTGCACCACCCGCACCACCGGCATCACCCGCACCACCTGCACCACCAGCACCACCTGCCCCACCATCTCCCACTGTCGAGGAATTGACAAGGGAGGTGGGAATCCTTCGAGCTCGGGTTACTGAGCTCGAGGAGCAGTTGGATCAGGTTTTAGACATCCTACACCCACCTTCCCCGTAGGACCTTTTGTATTAGATTTCATGATGTAATCTAGTTGTAGTTTCATATTTCACTTATGTATTGTACGAATCTATCATGATGTATGAAACTTATTATTAATGAATGGAAACTTTGTGATGTTACTTTTTGCACAAGTGTTCTATTTACGTTACTGTATGGTGTTTTGCGGTACTTGTATCAACTTGCATTACTTAATTAACATGTGTTGTGCTATTTACATGTTGGTTGTTATATACTATATTATTATATATTGAATGCTGGATTTTGACTTGAGTCAAAATTTTTGTTTAGAACACCATGGCTAACGGTCGATCCACACCTACTACTGCTCAAATTGAAGAGATGATCCAAGAACGTGTGGCCGCAGCCATTGCGGAAATGCAACCCCAAGCTCCACTGCCACTGCCACCGCCACCACCACCGGTTTTTCAGCCCATTTGAAATGGATGTACTTACAAGGAATTCTAGAGCTGTAAACCACACAACTTCAGTGGAACCGAGGGACCGGTTGGTCTCACCAGATGGTTCGAGAAACTTGAATCAGTATTCCGAGTTAGCAACTGTTCGGAGGACAACAAAACCAAATTTGCTTCTTGCACGCTATCTGACGGCGCGCTCATGTGGTGGAACACAATGGCACAGGAACAAGGCATTGATGAGGTGTATGCTACGCCATGGGAGCAATTTAAGTGTGCCATGATTGAGGAGTATTGTCCGAGAACCGAAATCCAAAAGATGGAAATGGAATTCATGCAGTTAAAAGCCGTTGGGAACGACCTTGATGGTTACAACAGGAGATTTTTGGAACTAGACCTGATGTGTCCGACAATGGTCACCCCAGAATTCAAGCGAATGGAGAGATACTTCTGGGGACTCCCTAAGAGCATTAAGGGAAACGTCACCTCATCCAAACCACTGAATGCTCCTGAAGCGATGCGCATGGCGCATACTTTAATGAATCAGATAACCATCAATGAACCGGAGAAAACTAAGACTGAAGCGGGTACTAGTGAGAAGCGCAAATGGGATAACCACAACAACAACAACAACAACAACAGGGGAAGGAACTATGATCAAAACCCGGCGAAACAACATAAGGGTTTCAGAGGAAACAACAACGGTGGAAACCCCAACCCCAACAACAACACCAACTCCAACCCGAACTACAAGGGAACCCTACCTTAATGCAAGAGGTGTTACAAACACCACACTGGGTATTGCAATGTTGTCTGTGAGAAGTGTCAATGGTCTGGGCATGTTGGAAAATACTGCAAGGTCACCACTTTGAATGGGAAGCCGAACCCCACAGGGCCAAGGAAGTGTTACGAATGCAGACAGACGGGCCATTTCAGAAATGTGTGCGCAAACAAGCGAAAAGATGGTGGACCACCGTGCGCTAGAGCTTTTAATGTTAATGCAAGGGACGCACACGAAAACCCCGACTTGGTGACAGGTATATTCAAAATCAACAATCTTTTAGCTTCTGTCTTGTTTGATACTGGTGCAGATAGAAGTTATGTATGTAGACATTTTTTGTGATAAGATTAATTGGTCATTAGTCCCGTTAAAAGAGAGTGTGCTTGTCGAGGTCGCCAATGGAAAACTTGAGAAAGTTGACCATATTAGTCGAGGAGCTATTATCAACATAGCTGGTGCATATTTCGAAATTGATTTGATACCCATCAAATTGGGAAGTTTTGACGTGATCGTCGGTATGGATTGGTTGAGTAAGATAAGGGCCAATATTATCTGTGGAGATAAAGCTCTTTGTATACCACAAGGAGATGGTGAGCCGCTGATCATCTACGGAGAGAGATGTACCTCGAAGCTGAACCTCATTAGTTGCGTGAAAGCGCAAAAGATCATGAAGAAGGGACGTTTTGCTGTCCTAGCGTATTTGAAAACGGTAGAAACTGAGGTGAAGAGCGTGAACGACGTTCGAATTGTGAACGAATTTTCCGATGTCTTCCCTGAAGAATTGCCTGGATTACCGCCGCCAAGAGCAGTAGAGTTTCAGATTGATTTAGTGCCAGGATCTGCACCTGTAGCTCGCGCACCTTATAGACTCGCACCTTCCGAGATGCAAGAATTACAGAGCCAACTACAAGAACTACTTGACCGAGGGTTTATTCAACCAAGTTTCTCGCCTTGGGGCGCACCTGTGTTGTTTGTGAAGAAGAAGGATGGATCCTTCCGTATGTGTATCGACTACCGTGAACTCAACAAATTGACAATCAAGAATCGGTATCCTCTTCCTAGAATTGATGATCTCTTTGATCAACTACAAGGATCGAGTGTCTACTCCAAGATTGATTTGCGATCCGGCTATTACCAGTTAAGGGTGAAAGAAAGCGATGTAATGAAGACTGCATTTAGAACTCGTTATGGTCATTATGAGTTTCTCGTGATGCCATTCGGTTTGACAAATGCACCTGCCGTGTTCATGGACCTCATGAATCGTGTCTGCAAGCCTGATAATGCTAAAAACGAACATATATTTCATAGCATTATTCCTCAAGAAAGACAAGCTTTTAGTTGCAATTGTTCTATTTACAAGTGATATTCGTTTAAATAATAAAAGGTGAAGACAAAAGACAGATTCGACGAATTGAAGACGCAAACGACCAAAAAGCTCAAAAGTACAAAAGACAATCAAAAAGGTTCCAATTATTGATAAGAAACGTCTCGAAATTACAAGAGTACAAGATTCAAAACGCAAAGTACAAGATATTAAATTGTACGCAAGGACGTTCGAAAATCCGGAACCGGGACCAGAGTCAACTCTTAACGCTCGACGCAACAGACTAAAAATTACAAGTTAACTATGTATATAAATATAATATAATATATAATTAATTATATTAATTATATATATATTATATTTATAAATAAAAACCGTCGGCAGAGAAAGACTCCAAGGGACTGAGCTGTAATTTCATTCTCCGCGACTCGCGGAGTTTGAAGGCAAAAATGCCGCGAGTCGCGGAGCCCCAAAAGTCGACTTTTCCTATAAAAGCAACCGAATTCTGATCGCAAATCATCATCTTTTTCTTCTTCTTCTCATACGTAAAATATATATATATATATTTATAATTTATATTTTAATTTTAATTATAATTCTAATAATAAGGGTATGTTAGCGAATGTTGTAAGGGTGTAAGTCGAAATTATGTCCGTGTAACGCTACGCTATTTTTAATCATTGTAAGTTATGTTCAACCTTTTTACATTAATGTCTCGTAGCTAAGTTATTATTATGCTTATTTAAAACGAAGTAATCATGATGTTGGGCTAATTACTAAAATTGGGTAATTGGGCTTTGTACCATAATTGGGGTTTGGACAAAAGAACGACACTTGTGGAAATTAGACTATGGGCTATTAATGGGCTTTATATTTGTTTAACTAAATGATAGTTTGTTAATGTTAATATAAAGATTTACAATTGGGCGTCCCTATAAATTACCATATACACTCGATCGGACACGATGGGCGGGGTATTTATATGTACGAATAATCGTTCATTTAACCGGACACGGGAATGGATTAATAGCCACTAGAATAATTAAAACAGGGGTGAAATTATGTACAAATGACACTTGGTATAATTGATAACAAAATATTAAAACCTTGGGTTACACTCAGTCGACATCCTGGTGTAATTATTAAACAAAGTATTAAAATCTTGTTACAGTTTAAGTCCCCAATTAGTTGGAATATTTAACTTCGGGTATAAGGATAATTTGACGAGGACACTCGCATTTTATATTTATGAATGATGGACTGTTATGGACAAAAACCAGACGGACATATTAAATAATCCAGGACAAAGGACAATTAACCCATGGGCATAAAACTAAAATCAACACGTCAAACATCATGATTACGGAAGTTTAAATAAGCATAATTCTTTTATTTCATATTTAATTTCCTTTATTTTATATTTAATTGCACTTCTAATTATCGCATTTTTATTGTTATTTAATCTCACTTTTAATTATCGTACTTTTTAATTATCGCAAGTTTATTTTATCGCACTTTTATTATTCGCAATTTCATTTATCGTTATTTACTTTACGCTTTAATTTAAGTCTTGTATTTATTTTTAATATTTTACATTTGGTTTTAACTGCGACTAAAGTTTTAAAATCGACAAACCGGTCATTAAACGGTAAAAACCCCCCTTTATAATAATAATATTACTTATATATATGTTTGTATTTTTATAAAAGCAAATTAATATAGCGTTGAGCTTTGTTTAAAAAAGATTCCCTGTGGAACGAACCGGACTTACTAAAAACTACACTACTGTACGATTAGGTACACTGCCTATAAGTGTTGTAGCAAGGTTTAAGTATATCCATTCTATAAATAAATAAATATCTTGTGTAAAATTGTATCGTATTTAATAGTATTTCGCACTACAAATAATACTATTTTGTATACGCCCCGCTGCACATCAAGTATTTTTGGCGCCGCTGCCGGGGACTCTCTTAAAAGCCGGAAGCGCAACGCTAAAAAAAAGAAAAAAAAAGGATTTTTATTTTACTTTTATTAAAAGTCGCTTTTGTAAAAATACGTTTTAAATATTCGAAAATATAAAAAGAAAAACAAAAATTTGTATATTTTTAAGATTTTGTTAAATATTTAAGTTTTATAAAGTTTCTTTATTTTTATTTTATAAAAACATAAGTTTTATTTAAGTATTTTTTTTTTTTTTTTAAATATAAAAAAAATATATATAAATCTAGTTTTAAGATTTTTATTTATAAAATTATTAAGTGATTCTATTTTTATTTAAGTTTTAAATATAAGTTTTATTTATACACATATTTTTTTATATAAACAGAAAAAATTAAAAACAGAAAATAAAATAAATAAATAAATAAAAAAAACGCGTCGATTCAAACTGTGCCAGAGTTGAATTTTGGAACCCCGCGACTCGCGGGGTTTGATGTTTTAAATACCGCAACTCGCGGAGTGACACTGACACGAGACAGAACCCTAATTCAGCATTAATTACGGGGTATTTAATAATTATTATTATTATTAACCCTAATTATTATTATTATTATAATTAATTTTATTTTAACTTTTACTTTTTATTTAATTTATGTATTTAGTATTAATTAGTTTTATTAAATTGTAAAATTAATAGTTTTAATAAATAAATAATATAAAAATAATATTTTTATAAAAATTGTACTTTTTACAACTTTTTGTATATTTTTATATTTTGTCCCTTTTTAATCGTTGTAGCGTAATATTTGTATTTTTCGCTCATATTTAATTTTAAACTTAGTTTTTGCCATAGTCATTTTTACTCCTAGATTTTTAGGCTTTGCCGTAGAATTCCTTAAGTGCTTTTTCTTTAGACTAAGATTTAGGTGCTTTAGAATTTTGCGACGCCTTTTTAAGTTTTAGTTTCTTTTTAAGTTATTTCCATTTGGGATTTAGTTTTTCCTGTAAGATTTAATATTTTTAGACGACTTTTACCTATGTATCAATTATCATTCCAATTAGTAATTTCAATTTGCGATTATAATTTTAAGTTAGTTGTAGTAATAAGGTTAGGTTAGTCAAGTATTTTTAAGTTTTATAAGTTTCTTTTATTTTTTTCGTCACCTTTTATTTTTCAACCATTTTTCTTTTTCGACCTTTTTCGACGAACTCTTTTTCTTTCTTATTTCTCGCTATTCTAGTTTTTAGGACATAGATTTTTATTCTACTTCTTATCTAAATTTCTTAAAATTACGAAAATTTATTTTAAGTGGTTAAATTAATAGACATCAAAATTTTCTGGTTCGTAGTAATAGTTGGATTTGTACGTGGACCGGGTTATTGGAGCCAAACAGTCCTCAATTATATTGAGACCAAACGAATCCTGCCCCTCTGCTGCATTTTTTGGCTATTCAAAACGTGGGCAAAATCAGAAAAGTCTATTAATTGGATAACTTATTATAATTTTTCTTTCCTTTTAAAAACTAATAGGATATTCAGTGAATGCACCGAGCAAGACATTCACCACCTTTTGTACGTTCACCACCTGTAACTCGATCAAGACATCGTTTAACAAATATCGCCGCCATTGATTTTTCTTTAGAATCGTCATCCAGTCAACCAAGTACTTCAGTTCAAATTTCCAATAATCCATTTTTTGAACCCGACCTCACAATTGAGAATCCGGAGAATATTCAGGAACGGTTCGTAGATCCTGAACCATTAAACTTTCCTCCGGAGCCACCAATCATTCAAACAGAGATTGTTGAGGAAGGAACCATTAAATCAGAATCCTCTAGTGATTCCGATTCAACAAATTCAATTATGAAGAATCTGGAACCTTTAAGTATGGAAGACCGAATGAGAGCTAAACGCACTGGCCAAGGTCACGCAATTACTCATCCAGACATTAATGCGCCAGATTATGAAATCAAAGGACAAATTCTACACATGGTGACTAATCAATGCCAATTTAGTGGTGCGCCGAAGGAAGATCCAAATGAACATCTACGTACCTTTAATAGGATCTGCACACTATTTAAAATCCGAGAAGTGGAGGATGAACAGATATATCTCATGTTATTTCCCTGGACTTTAAAGGGAGAAGCCAAAGATTGGTTGGAATCGTTACCTGAAGGGGCGATTGATACATGGGACGTTTTAGTTGACAAATTTCTTAAACAATTCTTTCCTGCATCTAAAGCCGTAAGACTTCAAGCAGAAATTGTTACGTTTACACAGAAACCAAATGAAACTCTATATGAGGCGTGGACTAGATATGGAAAGTTGTTAAGAGGATGTCCGCAACATGGTTTAGACACCTGTCAAATAGTACAAATATTCTACCAAGGATGCGACATCACTACAAGAAAAGACATAGATATAGCAGCTGGTGGTTCTATTATGAAGAAAACCGAAACTGATGCTTACAAAATTATTGATAATACTGCTTCCCACTCACATGAGTGGCACCAAGAAAAAGACATCGTTAGATCATCTAAAGCAGCTAGAGCCGATTCTAGCCATGACTTAGATTCCATTTTCGCAAAGATAGATGCTGTGGAAAGACGAATGGAAAAGATGACTAAGGATATTCACTCAATACGAATTAGTTGTGAGCAGTGTGGAGGACCACATTTGACAAAAGATTGTCTCAGTATTGAATTAACAATGGAACAAAGAGAGAATATTTCATACATAAACCAAAGGCCTGGAAATAATTATCAGAATAATTATCAACCGCCAAGACCGATTTACAATCAAAACCAGAATTATAACAGAAATATTCCATACAATAACCAACAAGGTCCTAGCAATCAACAAGTATCCAATAATACTTATAATCAGCAAAGACCTAATTTTCAAAACAAACCACCACAACAAATCGATGATAAAAAGCTAAATTTAGAAGATATGATGACGAAGCTAGTTGAAACTCAAACGCAGTTTTTCACATCTCAGAAACAAACCAATGAACAAAATGCTCAAGCATTTAGAAATCAACAAGCTACTATTCAAAATCTGGAACAAGAAGTGAGTAACCTAGCAAGGTTAATAGGTGAAAGAAAACCGGGAAGTCTACCTAGTGATACAAATGCTAACCCCCGGAATGAAACAGCTAAAGCCATTACCACAAGAAGTGGTATAACACTTAAACCACCTGAAATACCTGTAACTTCTGATGAAGCTATTCCTACTCCACAAGAACCACAACCTGATCAAGATAAGGAAAAAGAACCGGTAGTTGAGAAGGTTAATGAAGATAACACAGTTAAGGCTAAACCTTATGTTAAACCATACCAACCACCACTTCCTTACCCGAGTAAAATGAAGAAAGAGAAACTTGAAGCCGAGCAATCCAAATTCTTGGATATGTTTAAACAGATAAATGTAAATCTTCCTTTCATTGATGTGATTTCAGGAATGCCTAGATATGCTAAATTCTTGAAAGATCTAATCTCAAATAGAAAGAAAATGGAAGAACTCTCGGCTGTTACTATGAATGCTAATTGTTCAGCAGTGCTGTTGAATAAGATACCAGAAAAATTATCTGATCCAGGAAGTTTCACAATTCCATGTTTTCTGGGTAGTCTTAGTTCAATAGAAGCATTGGCAGACTTAGGTGCTAGTATAAATCTAATGCCGTATTCACTATACACTAAACTAGACCTTGGAGAATTGAAACCAACCAGAATAAGCATACAACTAGCCGATAGATCAATAAAATATCCTAGAGGGATAATGGAGAACATGCTAGTTAAAGTTGGTACTTTAGTATTTCCAGTAGATTTTGTTGTTTTGGACATGGAAGAAGATTCTCAAGTTCCTCTCATATTAGGAAGACCATTCTTAAGCACGGCTAAAGCAATGATAGACGTGTTCGGTAAGAAATTGACCCTAAGTATAGAGGATGAGAGTGTTACCTTTTCAGTTGATAGAGCAATGCAACAACCGCAATCTGCAGATGATACATGTTATTATATTCAAACTATAGATGCACATGCAGAATTATTAGAAGAATTTCCAGAATTACAAGGAACAGGAGAATGTTCTTTAGGAGAAGGTAATGAACCAATTGATGAAGCTGAAATGTTAGCTACACTTATAGCTAATGGATATGAACCAACAACAGAAGAAATTCAAATGCTAAAAGAAGAAGACAGATATCGATACAAATCATTGATAGAAGAACCTCCGAAATTAGAGTTAAAGCCACTTCCAAACCATTTGGAATACGCTTATTTACATGGTGAATCTGAATTACCTGTAATAATATCGTCTTCTCTTACTGAAAATGAGAAATCACAACTCATTTCTGTGTTGAAAGCTCATAAACCAGCCATTGCATGGAAGATTCATGATATTAAAGGAATAAGTCCTTCGTATTGCACACATAAAATCTTTATGGAAGAAGGTCATAAAACGTATGTGCAACGCCAATGAAGACTAAATCCTAATATGCAAGATGTAGTTAAGAAAGAGATTATTAAACTGCTAGATGCAGGTTTGATATATCCAATTTCTGATAGTCCATGGGTAAGCCCAGTTCAATGCGTGCCTAAGAAGGGTGGCATGACTGTCATCACAAATGAGAAAAATGAGCTTATTCCTACTAGGACTGTAACAGGATGGCGTGTATATTTTGATTATAGAAAATTAAATGACGCCACCAGAAAAGATCACTTTCCCTTACCTTTCATAGATCAAATGTTGGAAATATTAGCCGGAAATAGTTACTATTGTTTTCTAGATGGATTTTCCGGATATTTTCAAATTCCAATAGCACCCGAAGATCAAGAGAAAACCACATTCACGTGCCCTTATGGTACTTTTGCTTACAAACGCATGCCATTTGGACTTTGTAACGCCCCTGCAACCTTTCAAAGGTGCATGATGGCAATTTTTCACGACATGATAGAAGAATGCATGGAAGTATTCATGGATGACTTTTCAGTCTTCGGTGATACATTTAAATCATGTCTAGTTAATCTGGAACGAATGTTAATTAGATGCGAAAAATCAAATCTAGTACTTAATTGGGAGAAATGCCATTTCATGGTTAAAGAAGGCATCGTTCTTGGACATAAAATTTCAAAAGAAGGAATTGAAGTGGATAGAGCTAAAGTAGATGTAATTGCTAAACTTCCACATCCCACCAATGTTAGAGAAGTTAGGAGTTTTCTAGGGCATGCCGGTTTTTACCGACGTTTCATAAAAGATTTTTCTAAAATTGCCACTCCTATGAATAAACTCCTAGAAAAGGATGCTCCATTCATCTTTTCAGATGAGTGTATCAAATCTTTTAATATTCTTAAAGAGAAACTCACTAATGCACCGATCATGATAACACCAAATTGGAATCTACCATTTGAACTAATGTGCGATGCAAGTGATTTTGCAATGGGAGCCGTTTTAGGACAAAGGATTGAAAAACGATTTCAACCTATATATTATGCTAGTAAGACATTACAAGGAGCACAAACGAACTATACAACTACTAAAAAAGAACTCCTTGCTATTGTCTTTGCTTTTGACAAATTTCGATCATATCTCGTTCTAGCAAAAACGGTGGTCTATACCGACCATTCTGCTCTTAGATACCTATTTTCAAAACAAGATGCTAAACCAAGATTAATCCGTTGGATCTTACTCTTACAAGAGTTTGATATTGAAATCCGAGATAAAAGAGGAGCAGAAAATCTCGCCGCTGATCATTTTTCTCGTCTTGAAAATCCCGAATTAGAAGTTCTGAATGAATCGGCCATACAAGACAACTTTCCTGATGAATATCTATTGAAGATAGATTATAAAGAAATCCCATGGTTTGCAGACTATGCAAACTACTTAGTTTGTGGATTCCTTGAAAAAGGATTATCGTACCAAAGACGAAAGAAATTCTTCAGTGATATAAAACACTATTTCTGGGAAGATCCACATCTGTTTAAAAGTTGTCCCGATGGAATAATACGCCGATGTGTATTTGGAGATGAAGCTAGTAAAATTTTAAACCATTGTCACACAGGACCAACTGGAGGGCATTATGGACCTCAACTAACAGCAAGAAAAGTTTATGAAGCTGGATTCTATTGGCCTACAATTTACAAAGACGCACATCTTCTTTGCAAATCCTGTGATGCATGTCAAAGGGCCGGAAAAATAAGTCAACGTGATGAAATGCCACAAAATGTCATCCAAGTATGTGAAGTATTTGACATTTGGGGTATTGACTTTATGGGTCCATTTCCAAAATCTCATAATAATCTATATATACTCGTAGCCATTGATTATGTATCTAAATGGGCGGAAGCACAAGCTCTCCCAACTAACGATGCACGAGTTGTAGTCAACTTTTTAAAACGTCTTTTTGCAAGGTTTGGAACACCGAAAGCTTTAATAAGTGATCGGGGTACTCATTTCTGTAATAATCAACTTGAGAAAGTTCTTAAAAGATATGGAGTAACTCATAAAATCTCCACCGCATATCATCCACAAACAAGTGGACAAGTTGAAAATATCAACCGAGCTTTAAAATGTATTCTAGAGAAAACCGTAGGATTAAATCCGAAGGAATGGTCCATTAAATTGGAGGATGCACTCTGGGCTTTTAGAACAGCCTACAAAACTCCAATTGGAACCACACCTTTTAGACTTGTTTATGGAAAAGCATGTCATCTTCCAGTAGAAATTGAACACAAAGCATTTTGGGCTTTGAAGACATGTAATCTTGATTTACATGAAGCCGGACGTCTACGATTAAGTCAACTAAACGAATTAGAAGAATTAAGACATGAAGCATACGAAAATTCGTTAATCTATAAGGAAAGAACGAAGAAATGGCATGATAAAAGAATCAGAAGTTCAAAAGAATTTAAAGAAGGAGACAGAGTTCTTCTTTTCAATTCACGATTCAAGCTATTTCCAGGAAAATTGAAATCAAGATGGTCTGGACCATTCATAGTCAAAAGAGTTTTCCCATACGGAACGATAGAATTAATAAATTCAAATGGGATTGAATTTAAAGTTAATGGTCACAGAGTTAAACATTACATACATGGTCCGATGGAAGTCGACAACGAAGTTAATCACAATTTCGACACCACGGCTAACTAAGTGTGGGGAGAATCAAGTCTTTAAAGGATAATATGTATTTCTGTTAGAGTTAGATTGTCTGTTTTCGTGTAGTTCTCGAAAATGGAACCCGAATGGTCTTTCCCTAGCAGACCCTAAAGAACTAGTCTTCTCCCCCCATTCTGAATTTTTATTTTTTTAGGTTTTTACAAAATGAAGACTGCCTGTGAACTAAACCATGGTCTAATGCTACACGCTTTGATCACTAAAAGAAATAATGACATACTACCAAGTGAAATAGTATCAGTAATCAGAGAAAGAATGGACGGAGTTAGAAAAGAATCCAGATGCGAAGATAATAAGTTACAATTTGGTAAAGGAAAATCAAAATCCGCAGCGAAAAGAAGAGCACGACACCTAGAAAGATGTCACAAATGCGGAAAATGGTCACATGGAGGTAAATGTTCAAATAATCAAACCTATTCAAATACCGAATTTGTTACTTTATGCAGAGACGGACCGTTCATATGTTTAGAAGAAAAGACACTGAATGCTCGAGGTTACGCCTATGTAGCCATGGAAAACCAATTAAACCGACTATCTTATGAATGGGATAGATCATATAACTAAGAAATCTATTTCACAGGTATGTCTGTACAATTTTTATTTTTATTTTTATTTTTAACCTTTTGATAATAAACGCTAATTTGTTCGCTAAAAAGTATTAAATTGGTATTGAATAAAATTAGGTTTGGCGACCGAAATTATTGATATCATTCAAAAATTTATTACATCACTGCGAAATTTAACGTTTATTCTTAAGGTATAAATATCTTTAATCAATCAACCCAAAATATTTCAAAAATTCGTCATGAGTTAAATTAGGTCTTGGAACCGAAATTACTTTACCGAAAAGAGGGGCGCATATTTTTGATAATATTTGATTGATTAAAGTGGGATAAAAAGACAAAAAGATTTTTAATTTTATTTTTACCATGTTTTTAAAATTAATATTTAAATCTTAAATTAATATTGTAAACTTTGTAAAAACAATATATTTAAAATTGTAAATATTTGAAAAATTAATATAAGTTTGGTGTGAATTTATAATATGAATTTTTAAATTAAGATTGGTGTGAACTTTTAATTTTTAAAATATGAATTTTTAATTTTATGCATTTCAAATTTTAAGTTTGGTGTGAATTTTTAATAATAATTTTGAATTTTATATTTAAGTTGTGTGAATTTAAAAACAAAAATTTACTTTATCTCATTAAGTTAAGAATATGATTTTTAAAATTCGTCGTAAGTTGAAGACTAGGTCTTTGAACCGAAATTGCTTTACCCGAGAGAGGGACGAGAACTTTTATTATCATTATTTTTAATCTCATTGAATTAAAGTATGCAAAAAAACATTAAAAAACCCCAAAAATCTTAGCTTTTAAAACAATCGCTACAAAAAGACAAATTTTAAAATTTTGTCGAGGGACGGACTAGGGCATCGATCCGAAACGACCTCGTCCTAAATAACAAGGAAAACAAAATTTTAAAATTAAGTACTTAATTGTTTTATAAGTTAATGATTATAAAAAAAAAAAAAATAATATCAAACTCCGCGACTCGCGGAGTTTGAAGGGTTATTCACCGCGAGTCGCGGAGGGACCGAAAATCAGAAAAAAAAATAAAAAGAGCTGAACGATCAGTTTCAGTCCACACAACCCAAAACTCAAAAACACAGCGAAATACCCACGAAAAAACCCGAAAAATACACCCCAAAATCACAATTTTTAACCGTTAATCACCAAATCTTTTACTAAAATCATGTTGAGAAGGATGCTATCTAAGAATTACTCAAGAAAAACGGTAAATTTCTACACCTAAACACCATTTAATCCGAAATTTGGTGTTCTTGAGCAATTTTTTCCCCAATTTGATTTTGATGCTTTTTAGTGTAATTAGGCTTAAATTGTTTATGTATTATGCTTGTATAACCTAGATTGATGCTGTTTAACATGATTAGAAGCCTTAAACTTCAAATTTTGAGTAATCTAGGGTTTGTGTTCTTGAGCAAATTTGGGGCTTTTTGATATAAACAGGTTATGGCCGATTTTTGTCATGAATTGTTGCTAAATTGAGTAGTGTAACATGTCTAGGTAGTTAAATGATCCAAACTTTGAGCCTAAACATAATTTTGAGAATTAAAGTGTACTTTTTCAAGTCTAAAATTCATGAACTTGATTTTTGAAAGATAATGCCATTTGAGACTTGTTTAATTGCTAGTAATGATTATTTTGACATGTTATTTGAGTTGAATGCTTATGAACTTGGCGAAAATTTTCGTATATGCTTATTTGAAAAAGTGTAGATTTAATGAAAATATGAAAATAAGCTTAAGTTTGATATAAATTGATAATGTCATTGTAATTATTTTGATTGATGATTTTGCTGACACTAATGCATATTTGTATGCACAAAATTTGTGTTTGATGTGTTTTGCAGACTGAAAGGGGTGAATCTTCATCCCAAGCCCGCAATGCTCCTGCTGAGAATATGGAACAACAGGAGGTGGATAACTACTACAAGCAGGATATACCTCATCCAGTCATGACCTTTTCTGATATGCACTTGGAAGAGTTGCACCCGAACCTGAGATTTGACAGACTTTGGATAGATTATCCAAAATATCAACGGGGTTTGCATACTCTTCATTCTAAGGTTGTTGAGGTACCGAGGGTCATAGAATGGGGACCCTTAGAAGCTGTAGAATTGGCCGGGCCAATTAGGGAATTACTTGTACAGAGGTATGGTAATTCTTCTTTTAATGACTGGGTACATTTATTCACCATGCATAGACCTGTATATAAAGTATGGTGTGAAGAATTGTTATGTAGTATAGAGTTGAATGATCGGGTAGCTAGTTTAACCGATCGTTCTTTTATTAAATTTTTGTTAGGCGGTTCGATGCGCCACATGTCTTTACTAGACATGGCTCAGGCTTTACGTATATATACGCCTGAGGAGTTAGCATCTGCCGATTGTAGAGGATTGATACTAAACGGTAGAAAGATAGATGAAAATTTTGATACACACGGTGTGTGGAGTCAAATGACAAGCCATCACCGTTTCAAAGGGGGAAATTACTCTTATTTGGATATAGATAGAGCCGAATTAAGAGTGATTCATAGGTTTTTAGCTAATTCGATTACACAAAGGGGTAAAAACAAGGAAAAAGTAAATGAACAGGATTTGTTTTACCATATGTGTATTCGAGACCCACAAAGCGTTGTAAGTATACCATATTGTGTGGGTTATTATTTATCAGCTATGGTTCGGGGGATGCGACCGCATAGCATAATAGGAGGTGGTATTTTTATTACTTTGATTGGTGAATATCTCGGTGTGGATATAAGTCGGGGGGGATTATTAGTAGAAGAACCAGAACCCCGCGATACTATAGGTTTAAATGTATACCATGGTGCGAAAGTTTTGAAGAGGCGAAATAACGCCGCAGTACGATACCATGGTAGACATCCACAGGTGGAGAGAAACTAACAGCAAGGTAATGTAGGAGGGGGGAATGAGATGCAAGAAATGCAAAGGTTTATAGCTTCTCAGGAATACGAAAATGGTAGACAGAGAGCATTTGAAGATTGGCAAGTTCATCAGAACCAAATCATAGCTCATTGCCAACATATAGGTAGAAACTATATTCCTACACCGAAACCCATCTTCCCTCCCTGGTCTATAGAGATGCAGCCACCGTATCCTACGTATAACCCTGCCGAAGCATTCTATAGCACCTATGGTTATGCCTGGAACCCCTATTGGTACCAGTATCATCCCTAGTATACTTAGTTTTATTTATTTTGAAATTTGTAATTATTGATACGTTTAATACTTTTGTTAATATTGTAATCATTTTTATAATTATCTAACTTTTATTCTTAGATTTTAATAATTTTTGAATGTGGGGTAATATACCAAACTTCAAAAATATGTATATATGTTTGCAGTTTATCTTATGTACACAACAGGGTAAAACAACGCATTTTCAAAGACTGGCATTAAGTTCAGCAAAAGCAACTAATTTTGACGACAAGATGCAAAATATATGTGAAATAACAACAAGACGGAATGAACAAATGATGTGCACCATTTATCATTCAGCAAACAAACGCCAATATATTTGGAAACTTTGGTAAAATTTAATCATTTTCACACAAATCACCCTCAATAATTTAAATTGTTACTGATTTCTTGCAAATGAGGGCATTGCAAGATCTTAAGTGTGGGAAGGGGTTAAATTCTTTCGGATTTTAAAATTTTTATCTTAAACACTTGGTTACCATTAAAAATACTAGTAAAGCAGTAGTTGTATTAGAATCTAGTGCTCTCTGATAATAAAGAACAGCCCTGGTCTTATATACTGACTACCCAATTCTAGTAAAATTTTTCAAAATTTTCAATTAAATGAACTAAAAATCATGTTTATACATATTTATGAACGATAAAACTAGGTTTTAACACCGAAATTATTGTTACCTCGGAAAGGACATAAATTGAGAAACAAACTAAAATGTTAAAATTCATTTAAAATGGAATAGAGGACGATAAAAAGGAAAATAAAAGCCAAGTGTGGGAAAATTTACCAAGTTATCTTAAACATATGTCACATATATCTGTAACAAATAACTGAAAATACTTTTGCTTTGGACTAAACTAAACTGTTTTACCCGATAAAAGAAAAGAAGAGATGGATCTACACGATGAATCAATTCCATCATTAAAATGAAGTAAAGTCTTCCGAAAAAGACACGCGCTTCTTGATTTAGGTCATGAAGTTGTCGTCCAGACCAGCTGTAGGTTGACGAAAAATCTAGAAAAGTCATCACTAAAATCAGCAGGAAATCCACGGACCTCAGCATTAAACAGGGTCACCAAGTGGTCAGATTTATCCTAACCATGAGAAGGATTTATCTCGTACAATGGGGGGGCACCATGCAAATTAGCTGGATAAGACTAATGAATCAGATCCCCAGAAAGGATAATCTCCTTAAAGATTAAAAATCAGCTTTTAAGACTGATATTACTCAATCCTTGAGATTGACCTTAAAGATTGAGAATTCAAACTCATGGAATTCAATGATATCTAAACTCAAGCTTGAACGAGAAAATATTTTGATCAAAATTACAAACCGATTTGTTTTCTGAAAACCCTATTTTCAATGCGTTCATTACCATTGAACGTAAAATCCTAGGAATTCACCTGGAATTCATTAGGTCACCTGAACTAAAACGGGTGTCAACCGTAAGAACGGTGGTTGCATAGCATGGTCAAAGACAGGACCTTGTGCCATACCGAAAAATTATGAGGGTGAGCTTTACTATTGCTCCTACCAAGGATAGTAATTGCGTCCGACACGTTATAAACCATAATTAAAAGCATGTCAGGGGACATTGCCTTAGCAGTTGCTTGTTCAACGCTTTCCTTTACAACCGGATGGTAGTTTACCGAAAGGTAATATACGGGACAAGTAAACTGGACGTGTTGCTTTCCAAATACAAGGTTAGCAAGTGGGTGACACAAAACCATAAGTTTTGAGCTAAAATTTTCAAATCTGAAACCCACCAAACCCACAAAAATATTTTGCAAACACCGGTAAAAGGTTATCCCGGAAAACTTATCTAGGGTAAAAACTAGATTTAATTTTCAAAAGATCAAATGTTTTCATAAAGATCCAATTTCCTTAATGGATCTAATTTTTTATAGTCATGTGGGACTGTAAACCATATCGTTACTACCATTGTTTATACCGCCGTATAGGAAATCACTGATGTACAAAGTGTGAAGAATAAAGAAGTGATTCTAGTATTTCAAGACGATATTGCTTGAGGACAAGCAACGCTCAAGTGTGGGAATATTTGATAATGCTAAAAACGAACATATATTTCATAGCATTATTCCTCAAGAAAGACAAGCTTTTAGTTGCAATTGTTCTATTTACAAGTGATATTCGTTTAAATAATAAAAGGTGAAGACAAAAGACAGATTCGACGAATTGAAGACGCAAACGACCAAAAATCTCAAAAGTACAAAAGAAAATCAAAAAGGTTCCAATTATTGATAAGAAACGTCTCGAAATTACAAGAGTACAAGATTCAAAGCGCAAAGTACAAGATATTAAATTGTACGCAAGGACGTTCGAAAATCCGGAACCGGGACCAGAGTCAACTCTTAACGCTCGACGCAACGGACTAAAAATTACAAGTTAACTATGTATATAAATATAATATAATATATAATTAATTATATTAATTATATATATATATTATATTTATAAATAAAAACCGTCGGCAGAGAAAGACTCCAAGGGACTGAGCTGTAATTTCATTCTCCGCGACTCGCGGAGTTTGAAGGCAAAAATGCCGCGAGTCGCGGAGCCCCAAAAGTCGACTTTTCCTATAAAAGCAACCGAATTCTGATCGCAAATCATCATCTTTTTCTTCTTCTTCTCATACGTAAAATATATATATATATATATTTATAATTTATATTTTAATTTTAATTATAATTCTAATAATAAGGGTATGTTAGCGAATGTTGTAAGGGTGTAAGTCGAAATTCTGTCCGTGTAACGCTACGCTATTTTTAATCATTGTAAGTTATGTTCAACCTTTTTACATTAATGTCTCGTAGCTAAGTTATTATTATGCTTATTTAAAACGAAGTAATCATGATGTTGGGCTAATTACTAAAATTGGGTAATTGGGCTTTGTACCATAATTGGGGTTTGGACAAAAGAACGACACTTGTTAAAATTAGACTATGGGCTATTAATGGGCTTTATATTTGTTTAACTAAATGATAGTTTGTTAATGTTAATATAAAGATTTACAATTGGGCGTCCCTATAAATTACCATATACACTCGATCGGACACGATGGGCGGGGTATTTATATGTACGAATAATCGTTCATTTAACCGGACACGGGAATGGATTAATAGCCACTAGAATAATTAAAACAGGGGTGAAATTATGTACAAAGGACACTTGGTATAATTGATAACAAAATATTAAAACCTTGGGTTACACTCAGTCGACATCCTGGTGTAATTATTAAACAAAGTATTAAAATCTTGTTACAGTTTAAGTCCCCAATTAGTTGGAATATTTAACTTCGGGTATAAGGATAATTTGACGAGGACACTCGCATTTTATATTTATGAATGATGGACTGTTATGGACAAAAACCAGACGGACATATTAAATAATCCAGGACAAAGGACAATTAACCCATGGGCATAAAACTAAAATCAACACGTCAAACATCATGATTACGGAAGTTTAAATAAGCATAATTCTTTTATTTCATATTTAATTTCCTTTATTTTATATTTAATTGCACTTCTAATTATCGCATTTTTATTGTTATTTAATCGCACTTTTAATTATCGTACTTTTTAATTATCGCAAGTTTATTTTATCGCACTTTTATTATTCGCAATTTCATTTATCGTTATTTACTTTACGCTTTAATTTAAGTCTTGTATTTATTTTTAATATTTTACATTTGGTTTTAACTGCGACTAAAGTTTTAAAATCGACAAACCGGTCATTAAACGGTAAAAACCCCCCTTTATAATAATAATATTACTTATATATATGTTTGTATTTTTATAAAAGTAAATTAATATAGCGTTGAGCTTTGTTTAAAAAAGATTCCCTGTGGAACGAACCGGACTTACTAAAAACTACACTACTGTACGATTAGGTACACTGCCTATAAGTGTTGTAGCAAGGTTTAAGTATATCCATTCTATAAATAAATAAATATCTTGTGTAAAATTGTATCGTATTTAATAGTATTTCGCACTAAAAATAATACTATTTTGTATACGCCCCGCTGCACATCAAAGCCTTACTTGGACAAGTTTGTTATCATCTTCATAGATGATATCCTCATCTACTCTAAGAGCGAAGAAGAGCATGAGAAATACCTCCGACTAGTGCTTGAACTCTTGAGACAAGAGCAACTTTACGCCAAATTCTCCAAGTGTGAATTTTGGTTGAAGGAAGTTCAATTTCTGGGTTATGTTGTGAGCGACCAGGGTATCAAAGTTGATCCCGCCAAGATTGAAGCCATCAGCAAGTGGGAGACCCCCACTACTCTAACTCACATTCGCCAATTCCTTGGTCTCGCCGGTTACTACCGAAGGTTCATTGAAGGATTTTCTCTGATTGCGCGTCCTTTGACCGCACTGACTCACAAGGGCAATAAGTTCATTTGGGAACCCGCACACGAATCAGCATTCCAAATTTTGAAGAAGAAGTTAACCACCGTGCCTATCCTATCACTTCCTGAGGGCAGTGACGATTTTGTTGTTTATTGTGATGCATCGAAGAGTGGTTTTGGTTGTATACTGATGCAACGATCAAAAGTTATTGCCTATGCTTCTCGTCAACTGAAGATTCATTAGCGGAACTACACTACTCACGATCTTGAACTTGGAGCCGTTGTCTTTGCGCTCAAGTTGTGGAGACACTATTTGTATGGAACTAAGAGCACTATCTTCACCGATCACAAGAGTCTCCAGCACATCTTCGATCAGAAGCAACTGAATATGAGACAGCGTCGATGGATCGAGACGCTCAACGACTACGATTGTGAACTTTGTTATCATCCTGGCAAGGCCAATGTTGTAGTTGACGCTTTAAGCCGAAAGGAGAGGATGGCACCTCTTCGTGTTAGGGCTCTGAACATCACCATCCATTCGAACCTCAACAGCCAGATCAGAGTAGCCCAAGATGAGGCTCTCAAGGAGGGGAACATATCTCACGAACATTTGAACATACTTGTCTCTCGATTCGAGGTTAGGGAGTCTGGACTTCGATGTTATGCCGGAAGGATTTGGGTACCTTATTATGGAGATCTACAGAACCTTATACTTGATGAAGCACACAAATCGAGATATTCGATTCATCCTGGAGAGGGCAAAATGTACCATGACCTTAAAGAACAGTATTGGTGGCCGAATCTTAAGAAGGACGTTGCGACTTATGTTGGTAAGTGTTTGACTTGCTCGAAGGTTAAAGCCGAGCATCAGAGACCTTCTGGTTTACTTCAACAACCAGAAATCCCACAATGGAAATGGGAAAGGATAACGATGGATTTCATCACCAAGCTACCAAAGACGGTGGGCGGATACGATACTATTTGGGTTATTGTTGACCGCCTTACCAAGTCTGCACACTTTCTAGCGATGAAGGAGACGGATACAATGGAGAGACTCGCTCAACTATACATCAAGGAGGTTGTATCTCATCATGGTGTACCTTTATCGATCATCTCCGATCGCGATCCCCGTTTTGCTTCTAGATTTTGGCGTTCTTTGCAAGAAGCCATGGGAACTCGTCTTGACATGAGTACTGCTTATCATCCTTAGACTAACGGGCAAAGTGACCGAACGATTCAGACTTTGGAAGACATGTTACGTGCATGTGTCATCGATTTCGGAAAGGTTTGGGAAAGGCATTTGCCGTTAGCCGAATTTTCATACAACAACAGTTATCACTCGAGCATTAATGCTGCGCCTTTTGAAGCATTGTATGGCCGCAAGTGCCGATCTCCTATTTGTTGGGCCGAAGTAGGCGAAAATCAAATCACCGGACCCGAGGTAGTCCATGAAACGACGGAGAAGATTGCTCAGATTCAAGCTAGAGTTAAGACTGCCCGCGATCGCCAAAAGAGTTATGCTGATCTTAAACGTAAAGACTTTGAATTCAATGTTAGTGATCGTGTGATGTTGAAGGTTGCACCTTGGAAAGGTGTGATTCGCTTTGGAAAATGTGGAAAGTTGAACCCACGATACATTGGTCCTTTTGAAATCTTGGAACGTGTTGGACCCGTTGCTTACCATTTGGATCTACCAGCACAATTGAGCTCAGTTCATCCTACCTTCCACGTGTCAAACTTAAAGAAGTGTCTCGCTGTACCAGAACTTATCATACCACTTGAAGAACTTACTATTGATGACAAACTCCACTTTGTGGAAGAACCAGTTGAGATTATGGATCGTGAGATCAAAACTTTGAAATGCAACAAGATTCCGATCGTCCGAGTACGATGGAATGCCAAACGAGGACCTGGGTTTACTTGGGAGCGAGGGGATCAAATGATGCGGAAGTATCCTCACCTTTTCCCGACTCCTCCATCTACCTCAGCTTAAATTTCGGGACGAAATTTTCTTTAACAGGTGGGTAATGTAACGACCCTGGATTTTCCAACGTTTATTTATTAATAATTATTATTATTAATACGTGTGATTAAACAAATGTATGTTATTACATTTACATGTTGCCATGACTAAACGTACTTGACTTTAATTGCCCGAAACATCTTTGTGACACACGAAACTTGCACGAATAATATTTTCAAGTATTATTTACATTCATGATTAATTTTATTAATCATTTTAATTAACTATGGTGATTAGTTAGTTACTTGGGCTTAAATTGGATTTATTTGTTACTTACATGAAACTTGGGCTTGATTAATGTTAATGGACTCTTGAATGAGGACTTATAAGCCCACCCTACAACTTTATGGATTATTTAGCCCACTAAGACATGTAAGTATCACCTTATGTTATAACTAGTTAGTTTATGTCATTAAGAATCTAGTTACACCATGTTTCCATGCAAATGCCATCCATTAACCAACTTTAAAGAGCTTTGCATGCTAGTGACCAACAAAACTTTCCCTTCTCCTCTTTTTTTTCTGCTGGCCGTGGCCTATGGGTGCCCAAGGAGTGCTTTTTGTTTCAAACTTTGCTTACTTCTTTCACTAGTTCACTTGTATTCCTCTCATTCAAAACACACACTTAATTCTCTCAACTTTTTCTCTCTCTTTTCTCTTTAGTTCTTGTAAGTAACTTGAAGCTTTTCTTCCTTTCTTTTTCCTTGCAAAACCGTGACCATACACACACCCATAATCATCATCATTTGCTTGTTGATACTTGTTCATGTTTGTTAATTAATTACTTGTTGTTGTTTACTTACTATTTTCTAAGAAGCAAACTTGTTAGCTTGATTCTTCATCTAACTTGTTCTTACAAGGCATACAAGAACATAAAGTTTCTAGCTTATGTTCTTCATTTATTATTTCAAAAGATTTAGAGTTCATGTGTTACAAATCATACTTGTAAGTCATGTTAGTAAACTTTAAAGTTTTCTTTCTAAAGATCAAACTTTGGTTTGAATCTTTAAAGTATGCAACCCATGAACTCATTTACTTGTTTATTTAGCTTATTTATTTCATTTACTTGCACTTTAATTTCATGATTTATGTTCTTGTTGGTCAAATGTTACTAGTTAACGTTGATCTCATTAATCTTGAACTAAAGTTAACTTTAAAAGTTCAAGAACATGTAAGTAAGATTTCTTTAATTATAACGTTGTACACTTATGTTAGATCTAGACTTTTGAGTCTTGGATCTTCAAGATCAAACTAAGAACTATGTTCTACATCTTAAGATCTTGATTTCATAAGTTCACTTTCAAGTTTGTAACTTATTATTAGTTTTAAAGTTCATGTATGTGTTAGATCTAAGACTTTGATGTAACTTTGGTTCATCAAAACACTTGCAACACTTAAGTGAGTTGTGCTTCATGTTTTAGACTTACAATTGGGTTATGATGGTAAAACCTTGGTGAAAATGATGCAAACACATCAACGAGTTGTACACTTGAAGCTATATGCATCAAGGATGAGAACCATGATAAGCATCGAGCACCAAGAACCACCGGAACCTACTGACTCTACTGCTTTGCTGTTTCTGGGTCTGATCAGTAAGACCTGGGCTGTTTTAATGTTTATTTTCAGATAGCTCTGTTCGAGTAGATAACTTTTCACATAGGACTCGTCTTAATCTGAGTTACGGTTTAGGATTTATGGCCCTCCGATCGTCACTATGTCCTTTTAACGTTGTGCAGAAATTTCTGACCTACTCGCACTTAGACCATCGTCACCGTCAAACAAAGACGAGTTTGCTTCTGTAAATTTTACCACACTTAAAGGACTCATATACGGAGCCATGGCCACTGGTCTCACCTTAATTCAGTAAGGGTAGAGGCCGTGGTGACTGACCGAACTCAGCCTTTGTTTTAAACTACTTTCATAAACGAAACTTACTTTACACCTTTTGTTAAATGATGAATGATGATGACCCTTAAGACCTTATTTACATACTTTTAAACCTTTTGGGACAATTTAATGACTTAGTACTATTTGACTTAGGTTGAGGACCCGTTTGGACAACCTTCATTACTTGCTTACTTTTCGAGTCATACTTTACCGCTACTTTATCATTGTGAGTTATAGCATTCCCTTTTTACTTTAACTTATTTTGGGAACTGAGAATACATGCTGATTTTATGTTTTACGTACTAGGCACGAGTACTTAAACTTATATATGTGTAGGTTATACAACGGCATAAACATTCCCTTTAGCTCGGTAACGTTTAATCATTGGTTTTTGAACCGTGAACGCGAATCTTAGATATGGATCCATAGGGTTAGACATCCCCACTCGGGCTAGTCGCGCTAGCATTTAACGAGTGTTTAATACTTCGTAGACATACGCACTTGCCAAGTATACTTTCAGGGGGTATAAACGTTAAGTTAGTTACCAAGTGCCCACGGTTAACATATACTTTATCATACTGTTTTGAAACGCTCTTTGTAGCACTGAAATCTCGTGGCCTACCTTACATACTGTTATACTTAAACTATAGCTCACCAACCTTTGTGTTGATGTTTTTAAGCATGTTTTTCTCAGGTGCTTAAGGTTATTTGCTTCCGCTATCGTGCTAGTCTTGTCGTAGACACCCGCTGCTCTAGTGTTATCACCGCATGAACTGTTTACCTGCATTCAAACTTTAATACATTTGAACTATGTTTTGTAACGACCTAAGGGTCACATACATTTATTCATGCTTACTATTCGTAGAAGCATACTGTTGGTGTAAAATAATTGACGTCGGTTATGACGTCATCTTTTTTACCATGAATGCAACTTCTTTTATTACAGCATATAGTACTTAACCTTGTAATGATCCTGTTGTTGATGATTCGTACACGATGGTTTTGTACGGGGCATCACATAATAACTTTCCAAACCTTGTCCATGCCTCATAAAGAGTTTCATTTGGCTTTTGTGTGAACGTAACTATTTCTCCTTGAAGTCTCACGACTTTAGATGCCGGAAAGAATTGTTTAAGAAAATTTTCAACTAAAACATCCCATGTATCAATCGCCCCTTCAGGTAACGATTCTAACCAATCTTTGGCTTCTCCCTTTAAAGTTCAGAGAAATAACATGAGATATATCTATTCATCCTCAACTTCTCTTATTTTAAATAGAGTACAGATCCTATTAAAGGTACGAAGATGTTCATTTGGATCTTCCTTCAGCGCATCACTAAATTGGCATTGATTAGTTACCATGTGTAGGATTTGTCCTTTGATTTCATAATCTGGCGCATTAATGTCTGGTTGAGTAATTGCGTGACCTTGGCCAGTGCGTTTAGCTCGCATTCGGTCTTCCATACTTAGAGGTTCCAGATTCTCCATGATTGAATTTGTTGAATTTGAATCACTATAGGATTCTGTTTTAATGGGTTGTTCCTCAACAATCTCTGTTTGAATGATTGGTGGTTCCGGAGGAAAGATTAGTGGTTCAGGAATTGTCATCTTCCACAACGATGGTTGAAAATTCTATGAATTGTCCCTGAATATTCTCCGGATTCTCAATTGTGAGGTCGGGTTCAAAAAATGGATTATCGAAAATTTGAATTGGAGTACTTGGTCAACTTGATGACGATTCTAAAGAAAAATCAACGGCGACAATATTGGCTAAATGTCTTGATCGAGTTACAGGTGGTGAACGTTTTGCTCGGTGCATTCACTGAATATCCTATTAGTTATAAAATATAAAAATTATATAAGTTATCAAATTAATAGAATTTTCTGATTTTGCCCACGTTTCGAATAGCCAATAGATGCAGCAGGGAGCCAGAACCCTTTAAATCAGAAGCTCACAACTCAGTCACTAACAAATCCAACTATTAGTACGAACCAGAAAATTTGGATGTCTATCAATTAAACTGCTTAAAATAATTTTTCGTTGAAATTTAAAGAAATTTTAGAGAAGAAATAGAAAATTCTATGTCCTAAAAACTAGAGTGGCGAAAAATAAGAAAGAAAAAGAGCGCGTCGAAAAACGTCGAAAAATAAATGGTCGAAAAATAATAGGCGTCGAAAAATAAAAATAAGAAAGTAGCGCGTCGAAACTTAAAAAGGAACTAAAAACTAAGAATTAAAAGTTGCGTCTAAAAATATTAAAGCTTAGAGAAAATCTAAATCCAAAACGATAATAACTGAAAAAGTACTAAAATTTATAAAATGGCGTCGCAAAATTCTAAAGCACCTAAATCTTAGTCTAAAGAAAAAGCACTTAAGGGATTTTACGGCAAAGCCTAAAAATCTAAAAATAAAAATAACTATAGCAAAAACTATAACTTAAAACTAAATACGAACGAAAAATACAAATATTACGCTAAAACAAATAAAAAGATACAAAATATAAAAATAAAGTTAAAGTTGTAAAAAGTACAATTTTTATAAAAATATTATTTTTATATTATTTATTTTATAAAACTATTAATTTTATATATTAATAAAACTAAATTAAACTTAAAATACAAATTAATAATAAAAACTAAACCCTAATTAGGTTTATATTAATAATTATTATTAATTAAAAACCCTAATTTCTGTCGGCAGAGGTATTAGACGGGTCAAATCAAGCCATGCGATCGCATGGTTTGATAGTTAAATTTCCATGCGGTCGCATGGAGTAAGGTTTCGGGCCAGGCTTTGGGCTGCAACAGTGATCGGGCCGAGTGGTTTTTACTACTTTTTTTTCCTGTTTTATATATTTATATAAAAATATTTATATAAAACTTATATTTTTACAAACTAAAATAAAAATAAAGAAACTTTATAAAACTTATATATTTAACAATCTCTTAAAAATATATAAATTTTGTTTTTCTTTTTATATTTTTGTATTTTTAATATTTAAAACGTATATTTTTATACAAAGAACTTAATAAAAAATCTTTTTTTTTATATAGCGTTTCGCTTCCGGCGTTTTAGTCTTCTCCCCGGCAGCGGCGCCAAAAATACTTGATGTGTGCGAGGTGGTGTACAAAATAGCTATATTTTTACTACAAAATACTATTAAATACGATACAATTTTACACAAGTTATTTATTTATTTATAGAGTGGATATACCTAAACCTTGCTACAACACTTATAGGCAGTGTACCTAATCGTACAGTAGTGTAGTTTTTAGTAAGTCCGGTTCGTCCACAGGGAACTTAGCCAAGTTTAACGCTATATTTTTAACTTATAATTGTAAAAATACAAAAATATATATATAAGTAGTATTATTATTTTAAAAGGGGATTTTTACCGTTTAATGACCGGTTTGTCGATTTTAAAACTTTAGTCGCAGTTAAAACCTAATGTAAAATATTAAAAATAAATATAACTTAATTTAAAGCGTAAAGTAAATGACAATAATGAAATTGCGATAAATAAAATTGCGATAAATAAAATTGCGATAATTAAAAAGTACGATAATTAAAAGTGCAATTAAATACGAAATAAAGGAAATTAAATATGAAATAAAGGAATTATGCTTATTTAAACTTCCGTAATCATGATGTTTGACGTGTTGATTTTAGTTTATTCCCATGGGTTAATTGTCCTTTATCCTGGATTATTCGATATGTCCATACGGATTTGTCCATAATAGTCCATCAGTCATAATCATAAAATTCGAAAGTCTTCGTCAAATTATTCTTATTCCCGGAGTCAAATATTCCAACTAATTGGGGATTTGAATTGTAACAAGGTCATAATACTTTGTTTAATGAATACACCAGGTTATCAACTGCGTGTAGTCCAAGGTTTTACTACTTTGTTAACAATTACACCAATTACCCTTGAATGTAATCCACCCCTGTTTCAACAAGTCTATTAACTATTAATCCAGTTCCGTGTCCGGTAAAATGAACAATGATTGGTATTTATAGATATCCCGCCCACCGTACCCAGTCAAGCGTATGTGGTTATATATAAATACGTCAAATTATAAGTCTATATATTAAATTAACGAGGTATCGTTTAGTTAATATAAAGTCCATTAATAGCCCATAGTCTAATTTCCACAAGTGTCGTTCTTTTGTCCAAACCCCAATTATGGTACAAAGCCCAATTACCCCGTCTTAATATTTTAGCCCAACATCACGATTACTTCGGCTTAAATAAGCATAATAATAACTTAGCTACGAGACATTAATTTAAAAAGGTTGGACATAACTTACAATGATTAATAATAGCGTAGCGTTACACGGACAGAATTTCGACTTACACCCTTACAACATTCGCTAACATACCCTTATTATTAGAATTTAAAATTAAAATTAAAATTATAATATATATATCGTTGAGTGAATGAAGAAGAAAAAGATATCTTTAAGATCAACCAAAACTGCAAAATTTATAGGATGTCACCAGAAACTATTCACCATGCGATCGCATGGGATTTAGGCCTTCAGGCCATGCGATCGCATGGCCACTTTTTCCAGCTCATGTACTTTTGTTTGCTTCTTTGACGACGGTTTAATAAATAAATATAATATATAAATAATTTTAAGAATTATTTAAATATTATATTATATTTATGTGCATAGTTGACTTGTAATTTTTATTCCGTTGCGTCGAGCATTGAGAGTTGACTCTGGTCCCGGTTCCGGATTTTCGAACGTCCTTGCGTACAATTTAATATCTTGTATTTTGCGTTTTGCGACTTGTAATTTTGTAATTTTAAGACGTTTCTTATCAATAATTTGAACCACTTTGATTGTACTTTGTACTTTTGAGCTTTTTGGTCGTTTGTATCTTCAATTCGTCGAATCTGTCTTTTGTCATCACCTTTTATTATTTAAACGAATATCACTTGTAAATAGAACAATTGCAACTAAAAGCTTGTCTTTCTTGAGGGATAATGCTATGAAATATATGTTCGTTTTTAGCATTATCAGCAAACGACATGATATCCTAGTCTAACTTAAGTGTTTTTAAATTATCTTTCCAGTAGTATAAGTCTCACATGCCAATTCGTTTTCTATCAATACCAGATTTCTGATCGAGCAACAAAAACACAACGATAATTCAAATCGACATAACTTAATCATACGGAAACGAAATCAAGCGAATCCAAAGCCTAAACTCAATAGTTTTTCGCAAGGAATCTGATTATAACATAATAATTAATATTTGAAAAACTCAACTTTTCTGATCATGCAAAAACAAATTCGTTTTTAAACCCTAGCGCATCAAACAACCAAAATAACGATAACGATTAACACGTACGCGTATAGACTTGAGCAATTGACAACATAACTATGAAACTCACATGAAAATCAGATTTTAAGAATTAGGGTTTATGCAATTATACCTTTGATCGCGAAAAGAATTATATCAACGCGTAGAGGAGATCGGGAATTACAATCTTTATGTTGAAAGCTTAATCTAAAAATTAATTTTTGATGTGATGGTGGTGGGTTGAAGGTCGACGGCCAAAGGGAGGGAGGGAGCCAAAAAAGTCGACTAGAATATTAGGGTGGGGATTATGGCAGTGTTTTTAGGTTACTAGTTTCTTTATACATGGACTAATTACCACAAATTGCACTTAAGTCCCTCAAGTAGTAAAAATTAAACATAAAAGGGGGTGGGGAGGGGGTTTCGGCTGAATGGGGCCCTCATGGGGTTCCCGGGCTCTCTTTTTGCAATCACGTGTAATCGTGGTCCGTTTTAAGTGCCGTTTAGTCGTACCAAAGGCCCGAAACACTAACCCGATCGTTAAACGCAACCAATTGTTTAATTTATTAAAAACCCAATAAATTATATATTTTAAAAAGTTAATAATTAATAAAATTAATTATTAAAATAAACCCGAGCGTTTTGTTGCTCAAAAAACTATGATCAAAATCGTATCGTTTTTATCGTATTTCATTATCCGAAGTATTTATTTGAATTAATATCAACCCATATTAATTATTAAAACCCTCCGAAGATCAAGTACACATTTAATACAAGTAAACACATAAAAGTTAAATAATCGCCTTTAAATAAACTAACGGAAGGTTAACGAAAGTAACGGAAAAATCAGGGTTGTTACATTACCCACCTGTTATTGAAAATTTCGTCCCGAAATTTTAGTGATCATCCGCTGAAGTAGTTTCCTCGGGAAACAATTGCGGATATTTCAGCCTCATCTGGTCTTCACGCTCCCACGTGAACTGTGGTCCTCTTCTCGCGTTCCACCGAACCTTAACGATAGGAATTCTGCTCTGCTTCAACTGTTTGACCTCACGGCCCAAGATTTCAACAGGCTCCTCAATGAAATGAAGTTTGTCGTCGATACGTAGTTCCTCTAAAGGAATAATCAAATTATCATCGGCTAGGCACTTCTTTAGATCGGATACATGGAAAACGTCATGAATACCGCTGAGTACTTGTGGCAGTTCCAATCTATAAGCTACTGGTCCAACTCTTTCAGTTATCTCAAATGGTCCAACATATCTAGGACTCAGTTTACCTCGTTTCCCAAATCGTACAACACCCTTCCAAGGTGATACCTTAAGCATAACCTTGTCACCAACTTGGAATTCTATGTCCTTCCGTCTAACATCGACTTAACTCTTTTGACGACTTCGAGCCGTTCTCAATCGTTCCTGAATCTGTAGAACTTTCTCAGTTGTCTCCTGAAAAATCTCAGGACCTGTCAACTGACTATCTCCCAACTCGCTCCAACAAACGGGAGATCTACACTTCCTTCCATATAATGCCTCGAAAGGTGCAGCTTTAATACTCGCATGGTAGCTGTTATTGTATGAGAACTCAGCTAGTGGTAAATACTTATCCCATTTGTTTCCGAAATCAATGACACATGCTCTCAACATGTCCTCAAAAGTCTGAATAGTTCGTTCGCTCTGGCCATCTGTCTGGGGGTGATATGTTGTACTCATATCTAAACGGGTCCACATTGCTTTCTGTAACGATTGCCAAAACCTGGAAGTAAATCTGCTGTCGTGGTCGGATATAATGGATATAGGTATTCCATGCCTAGAGATGACTTCCTTAATGTAGATCTGAGCCAACTTCTCCATTTTATCAGTTTCCCTTATCGGTAAGAAGTGTGCGGACTTAGTGAGATGATCCATGATAACCCAAATAGTATCATGACCTCCCGCTGTTCTTGGCAGTTTCGTAATGAAGTCCATGGAAATTCCTTCCCACTTCCACTGGGGAATCTCCGGTTGAGTTAATAATCCTGATGGCTTCTGATGTTCAGCCTTGACTAGCGCAAGTCAAGCACTTCCCGACATAGGTAGCAATGTCAGCTTTCAAATTTGGCCACCAATAAAACGCCCTCAAATCTTGGTACATTTTATCTGATCCTGGATGAATTGAGTATCTCGACTTGTGTACTTCCTCCAACACTAGTTCTCTCAATCAACCAAACTTTGGCACCCAAATTCAGTTAGCAAAGTACCGTGTTCCCTCCTCCTTGATGTCAAACTTCTTATCCATTCCTCTGAGAAATTCAACATCGACATTTTCTTGTTTTATGGCTTCTTGTTGTGCTTCGCGAATTTGTGATGTGAGATTTGTACGGACAACTATGTTAAGAGCTTTAACCCTAAGAGGTCTCTCTCGCTCTTTTCTGCTTAAAGCATCAGCCACAACATTCGCCTTGCCCGGATGGTATTGAAGTTCGCAGTTATAATCGTTAAGTAGTTCCATCCAACGTCATTGTCTCATGTTGAGCAGTTTCTGATCGAATGTGTGCTGTAAAATCTTATGGTCAGTGAAGATAGTGAACTTGGTTCCAAACAGGTAGTGTCTCCACATTTTAAGTGCAAAGATAACAGCTCCTAACTCAAGGTCTTGCGTAGTGTAGTTCTGCTCGTGAATCTTTAACTGAAGCGATCCATAAGCAATAACCTTGTTTCGTTGCATAAGCACGCAACCCATTCCTTGACGTGAGGTATCACAATAAACAACAAAATATTCACTTCCCTCGGGTAGAGACAATACTGGTGCAGTTGTTAACTTCTCCTTCAACAACTGAAATGCAGTCTCTTGCGGTTCTGACCACTTAAACTTCTTGCCCTTATGAGTCAACGCAGTTAATGGTCGGGCGATCTTAGAGAATCCTTCAATGAATCTCCTGTAGTAACTAGCCAGACCCAAAAATTGCCGAATCTGCATTGGCGTCTTTGGAGTCTCCCAATTCTTAATCGATTCAATCTTTACTGGGTCGACCTGTATTCTATTGGCCCCTACAACATGGCCAAGAAATTGTACTTCCGGTAACCAAAAGTCACACTTAGAGAACTTTGCATACAACTGCTCTTCTCTAAGCATAGTCAATATCAAACGTAGATGCTGCTGGTGCTCTTCTCTGTTCTTGGAGTACACCAATATATCATCAATAAACACAATGACGAATTTATCTAGGTATGCCTTACACACATGGTTCATGAGGTCCATGAACACTGCTGGTGCATTTGTCAAACCAAACGACATCACTGTAAACTCATAATGTTCATAACGTGTTCTAAACGCTGTCTTCGGGACATCAGCTTCTTTGACTCTCAATTGGTGATACCCGGATCTCAAATCAATCTTTGAATAATAACTGGATCCCTGCAGCTGATCAAATAAGTCATCATCCTCGGTAGCGGATACCGATTCTTGATTGTCAGCTTGTTCAATTCTCTTTGGTCGATACACAATCTCATCAACCCATCCTTCTTCTTAACAAACAAGACTGGGGCTCCAGCTCGGAAATTCATGGCTATGTGACCTACCTTCTAGTACCTGTCACAAACTAGGGCATTACAACTCTGATGTTCTTTGCCACGGGAAGCTCTTGTAGTTATAAAGGTGTAAGTCCGTATATTGTACGCGTAACGGGTGCAGCTGCTGGCACCAAATCAATCCGAAATTTGACTTCATGGTGGGGTGGACGTGTTACCTCAGGGCAATCCCTAATAGTTGGGAAAAATTCGGGTCTCTTAAATGTCAGCTCATCTTTACTCACATGTGCCAGAATTGCGAGACATTCTCATCTCCTGTACTTCTGGACCTTCGAGTAATTAGTGTAACATGACGGTGTACTGATCTCTTCTTCGTACACTATTATCGTCGGTGAAAGAAATTCGAATAGTCTTCTGGTCGTAGCTGCCTCAGTTGTATCGTCAGATAACCAGCTTGTTTTAACCACTAAGTTAAAACTTCCCAGTTTAATAGTTTTATAGAGTACACGTTGTCTAAGGAAGGTACAGGTTTATAAACGTCGTGACCAATTCCTCTAGCGTTAAAGCTTCTCTCAGCACTGGTGTTGACAGCATATATAAACATTATGGTTGATGAGCGAGAACGTGATGATTTTCATGGAAAACAAAAATGAACAAGGTGTAATGGCAACTCAAACAAAATCTGATATTTAATCGAAAAGGGTTGGTACAAACTCCCAGACGGGTGTGTCTCGCAGGAACAGATGAAGTGTAGTTCGCGTCGATGTGTTCAAAGTTGGTTGGTAATGTTTGTGGGTATAATGAAAATGATTGTTGCTTAAGAATAGTATGTTGGAACAAAATGATGAGGGATATGGTAACGGGTAGTATTACTAGTAGCAATGAGTGGTGGCGTTAGCGATAAGTAGCGATGGGTTGTGATAAGCAGTGATGATAGTAGTGACGTATAAGTTGTTAGATAGCATGCTCACATCATAAGTATATGCACATGTACTCTAATGCACCCAATAAGGCATAATGGTCTTCAGTCGGTAGGCTCGTGTTGGAAAACAAAATCATGGATGACGGATGGCTGAATAATAGGTAAGTTGGTAATCGAGTGGACAATATCTACTACGTATTGTGCAGGTGCTTATCAAGAATTCCTCCTCTAAAGACGTATCAGAAATGAGTTGTGATGCACATTAGCGAGTAGTAAAACGCGGAAGTGTTAGTAGTGTCGAGTATTACTTAGTAGTGGTAAGCAGTAATGAGTAGTATTGACTAGTAGCAAGTAGCAAGGGGTAGTAGTAAGTAGTATTTAGTAATGACAAGTATTGAGAAGCAATGATCAGTCGTGACTAGCAGTGAGAGGCGGCGTTGAGTAGTAGCTATCAGTGATAAATAGTACTGAGTAGTGGTATGAGATGACGTGTGTGTTCGAGTAGTGTCTTAGTAGTGACAAGTAGTGATTGGTGGTGACAGACAGTGTCGAGCAGTGATGAGTTGGGTCAAGATCACAAGTTACTTACAAGCTATATTAACAATTAATTTGCACATGGTAAGTTCCTTCTCACATTCGGGTTATACGATTTGTGTTCTAAACGTTGTCTATCCAGGTAACCTACTTGACTCGGTCCCAATTCCTTATTTTGCGATGTCAAAACTTCTATATGAGTTACTGTAATGTAATCCCGGTAATTAAATTACGCTATCTCACATTTCTATTAGACATCACTCCATAAGTTCAAGATGGTTTAGTCAACTTAATTTAGTTAAATATGGCTTCGGGTGTACGTATGTGTTTCGTGATATAGTATATTTAGTCCGAGTCCATGTTGTATGGTATAAGGCATATATGTATGTGGTGTAATGTGTAGCCCTACATGTAGCATTGTGAAGCAAATAGTGCAGGTATGGTGTATAAAAGTCATCCAAGACACACAGCTATAGGCTAGACTTCACTAATGCGCCCTACGGTTAGACACACTAATGTATCCTAGTTCTCTATAGCCAAGGCTCTGATACCAAATGTAACACCCGGTCAAAATTCCCTTTAATGGAATGTTAACTCTGGTCCCAGTGCTTGGCTTGACTTTTACGTAACGGCAATATTCTACAGCGTAAGCAATTAACACCTGAGAATAATAACACACAAAAACAGGTCAACAAATAATGTTGAGTGAATCTACAGGTTTTAGGTAAACAATACAGTATGTTTAAGAAATAACATTTCGAAAACGTTTACTAGTGAAAGACTATCAAAGTTTAATGTTAAAGTTTTTAGACAACACTGTTTCTCATTTCAAAAGTTTGTTGACACTACCATGTTAAATTTTAATCATTTGTAGACAACACCCTGTCAAGTTTTATCTCATTTGCTCGTAAACCACAGTTTAAATATCGTTGTATAGTATCTGAAAAACAGTTATCAGAAAAATAGTTTAATTTCCTTGACTACGAGATTCTATCGCTGCATATACCGAGCACCTGAATACTAGCATCAACCCGAGTACAGAAACCACTATACCCGCATTTACCTCCTAAAATGTTATACACTTGTTCAAATGTATTTAATGTTCAAAATAAATGCACCACTGCTTTTATAGTGGGTGAGGTTGTCAACCTAACGGATCCGTCCATCTAAATTGTGCTTACACCGATGGTATTAAAAGTATTCAAGCTAGAGGCTTTTTGAACAAACTCATTATGCATATGTGTAGTACTCATGTCAATATAAAAGTAATTGAAAATGTAAATATAACAGCGTGTATTCTCATCCCTGAAAACATGTAAAAAAAAGCGGGACTGTAGACTCACCTTTGAATAAAGCTCGGAATGAAAGACAAATGACTCGTACGGTTTAGACCCGAGTAATGTAACCTAAGTATATGTATTTAGGTTGGTCAATATGTGTATCTTAAATAAGTGTGGTTTCATAGTGTACGTTGTCTTATTGCTCGACTCGACGCGTTTCCAAATAAAAGTCAACTATATCATGCAAGTCAAACAAAGTCAAAAGAAGTCAAACTAAAAGTCAAACTTGGTCAAAGTAGTCAACTAAAGTCAACATCAGTAGGTTCATGTCAAATATTGGTCAACATGTCAAACCTAAGTCAAACAATACGTTTTAGGTCATGAATAATCATTTTCACAATTTCAGTTTATCGTCATGCACAAAATTTATGAACACGTAGCATACTTAGCACATTATCTCATAGTACAAAATTCAAGTAAATATGACAAACTCCAGATCATAAATATACATAAAATTGATTCCAAAAAGTCTGGCCAGGGACTCATACGACAATTAAAAGTCAGGAATCAGAAGGGATACATTTGGGGTTTTCCAGGTCAGTTTCTGACCGCGCACTGATTTAATTTTGGCTATAACCGGAGTTAGGAATATGCAATTGATACAAGACCAGTGGCCATTGTTCAAGGACATCAAAGTAACACATATCAAAAATATAGCAACTTTTGTTTAGCCAATTTGTACAGTTTATTCTTGCAAGTTGAACATTCAGTTTTCAGCTCAAATCAGAATTCACATAAAGTATGGCTCTATTGTGCCCAATGCATAAGGTTTCAGAGATTGACATAAACTAACAATAAGTCACATATCATGTTAAGTTTCATTTCCCAGAAGCATACATGCTCAATCAATATACAAGATCCACAGAGTACAAAACCGTGTGCAATTAGCCTATGATATCCACATGAAAGATGAAGTACTTTTTGTCTATTTTTCAAATATACAAATATTTAATCACATAAGTTAACACATTTTATCATACAAGGTTATTTTCATGCAAGTGCTGTATAAAACTACATTTACACTAATTCTAGCATATCTCGGGCTATACATAAGCAAACGACATGATATCCTAGTCTAACTTGAGTGTTTTTAAATTATCTTTCCATTATTATAAGTCTCACATGCCAATTCGTTTTCTATCAATACCAGATTTCTGATCAAGCAACAAAAACACAACGATAATTCAAATCGACATAACTTAATCATACGGAAACGAAATCAAGCGAATCCAAAGCCTAAACTCAATAGTTTTTCACAAGGAATCTGATTATAACATAATAATTAATATTTGAAAAACTCAACTTTTCTGATCATGAAAAAACAAATTCGTTTTTAAACCCTAGCGCATCAAACAACCAAAATAACGATAACGATTAACACGTACGCGTATAGACTTGAGCAATTGACAACATAACTATGAAACTCACATGAAAACCAGATTTTAAGAATTAGGGTTTATGCAATTATACCTTTGATCGCGAAAAGAATTATATCAACGCGTAGAGGAGATCGGGAATTACAATCTTTGTGTTGAAAGCTTAATCTAAAAATTAATTTTTGATGTGATGGTGGTGGGTTGAAGGTCGATGGCCAAAGGGAGGGAGGGAGCCACAAAAGTCGACTGGAATATTAGGGTGGGGATTATGGCAGTGTTTTTAGGTTACTAGTTTATTTATACATGGACTAATTACCACAAATTGCACTTAAGTCCCTTAAGTAGTAAAAATTAAACATAAAAGGGGGTGGGGAGGGGGTTTCGACCGAATGGGGCCCTCATGGGGTTCCCGGGCTCTCATTTTGCAATCCCGTGTAATCGTGGTCCGTTTTAAGTGCCGTTTAGTCGTACCGAAGGCCCGGAACGCTAACCCGATCGTTAAACGCAACCAATTGTTTAATTTATTAAAAACCCAATAAATAAAATATTTTAAAAAGTTAATAATTAATAAAATTAATTATTAAAATAAACCCGAGCGTTTTGTTGCTCAAAAAGCTATGATCAAAATAGTATCGTTTTTATCGTATTTCATTATCCGAAATATTTATTTGAATTAATATCAACCCATATTAATTATTAAAACCCTTCGAAGATCAAGTACGCATTTAATGCACGTAAACACATAAAAGTTAAATAATCGCCATTAAATAAACTAACGGAAGGTTAACGGAAGTAACGGAAAAATCAGGGTTGTTACACCTACTTATCACTGAATATGTACTGAGAAATGATTGTTCAGAAACTCAACAGATGGTTGAGGTCTCCCCTACTACGATTTATACTCGGTAGCAAAGGATAATTTTGTGAGTCCCCAAGGTGAGCATACTTTGTCTAGGATACATACTTGTTTCTATTTACCTTTATTACTTGGACCGAAATTCAACAACAAACATAACGGGTACCCAAAGGGAGGTGTTTTCTCTAAAAGGGTTGAGAAGTGCAGTCTTGTATCACAGAGAATGATTTGTATATTGAAACGTCATCGGGTTCTAGATTTCAACATCAGAAGATTGGTTTTTCGTGCAGTTACTACTAAAGTCAAAGACAGTGATGCATCATCATCATGTATAGTTGTATTTATTTATTTAATTTTGTTTGTTTTATCTATGGAGAAAAGGCAACATCAGAAAATCCAAAAAAAAAAAAAAAAAAAAATGCAAATTATGTTATGTTTATTTATTTAAAGATTGTAAATAACATGATGCACCACATTACTACAAGAGAATCATGGATCAAGAATTGAGTACAACTTCGAAGATTCTTACGTTATCTAATCGGAGAATTATTTGGACGATTTAGTTATCTACATCCGATGGGGAGACTTTATCAGATCATCAGATATAGAGAACTTAAATCATTCAGTTCACATCACATTTGGTGGACTTTACATCTTTTGTCTGTGGTATGGGATTGTACCAATTGACCTGGATAGAGGGGATATCTTCTGGAGGATATCTTAGCGTTCCATCACTCAAATATATATATATCACTTCCATCCATCCAACATCGTACATCATACTATTTCCGTTTAAGTATGGGGTTTATAGCGGCCGGTATGCGCCTTAACAAAGTATGCAATAAATTTGAGACAAACAATACTCTCTGAAACGAAAAGTGTAAGTTTAAGGTAGAAGCTCATGGCTGACAGGGTTGCTAGAAACATCGTGAGATGGTTCTGTCCAATCAAATTGAAAGTACATTGATGTGATAAGAGGACCGCGTCAACATGTTGTGCTCAATTGTTCAACCTGAAACATCGTGCTATCTCAAATGAGGACTGACTTTGTGATCAAAATCTAACATTGAAAAATGTTAATGTAATTAATATAACGTGATCATCGAAGTTTAAGGTGAAAGTTGGTAAACGTTTACTGATATATTTGAAAGTTGTTCTGTATATGCTTTATCAAGTAAGTTAATGATTGAATTGTGGGATAACATGTCAATAAGGTTCAGTTCTGATCCCCGAATTAAGAGATTAAATCAATGAGATATGTCAACTCAGAAAAAGATGTGTTATGCCCCTTGCAGTGTGATTCATGATAAGCAGTATTACCTGTTCCTATGCTGATAACATCATATACTCTTCTTATGCTATTGTTTAATGAAACTGATGTTAGAAGTTGATTTATTGCAGATCTAAAAGGTTAAATGTTACTGAATATGTATGTTATAATATTGCTAATCATGACACACTGGATCTTGTACAGTAGTTTGCTTTGTGAATTTGCATATGCTTTCTTATCTGAAAAATCCAAAATCATTTGCATTCATAAGATTAGTTGCATGTGCATTTCTGTTTATGTATTAAGCCAAGTAACTCAGTTCTCGAAAAGGTTTACTGTGAAAGGAATCCTATGTTTTTCGTTAAAGTTGAAAATAAGTTGTTTAGAGCTTAAAGGAATAAAGCGTGTTTGTTTTTATACTATGGAGATCAGTCACAGGGGGAGTGAATGTGAAAAAGGAGGTAAAGTTTGTGTATGAAAAGTGTTAAGATTTTAAATTTTTCAAGGCCAAGACCACCGGCCGACAGTATTTACCCTCTGCCGAAGGACTCTGACACTCGATCGAGTGTCTGGACCATCGGGCCGAAGGATTAGACCATCAGCCGATGGTCACTGACAGAGTATAAAAAGACCCAAATTCGATCGGGTCAGTCACTTGGTGCAATTTGAGAGTTTTTACCTTCAATTTTCAAGTGAAAGCAATAGGAGTTTTCGTCCGTGTGTTTTGTGCAACTTTTCACTGTGATTCTAGCGCCATCAACAAGGTATAATAACTCGATCTCAGTTGTTAGTTTTGATTGATTTTAGGTTTTGAAAAAGTGAATAGATTTTGGCTTAATTCGTTGATATTTAAGTAATCTTGTTTGAAATGCTTGATATATTCTAGTTAAACGGACTTGTCTGATCTTGATTTACTGGTTTTTAATTGAAATAACATCGATTTGTTAAAAAAGTGCATTAGAATTGGGGACAGATCTGATGAACTACCTCCGGCCGAAGGTCTCTGACCCTCGACCGATGGTGTCTTACACTCGGCCGTATGTCTCTACACTCGGCCGTAGATCCCCAAGTTGATCAGTTGTTAGATTTTTGGTGGTATGTTTAGACCAACTGCCGTAGGTCTAGACCATCGGACCGATGGTCTAGTCCATCGACCGATGGTCACTTAATTGGACCGATGGTGGGTTTTTATGTTTAATCTGAATGAATTTTAGGTCTCTGATAATCTTTGTTATACCTATCTAATGCTAGTGCTTGTAGTCTGTATTAGAATGTCAGGTGGTTCCTTTGTTGGGCAATGGATGTTTAACATCGACCGTAGGAGAATTCTAGCTAGTGGACGACCCATCTTAGTGGACCAAAAGGTCATTGCGACTCGACAGACCTATAGCCTTTGGGAACAAATTGGATGTCAAGCATTCTTAGACATTGGGGATTACTTTTGTCCTGATTTGTTGTGGGAATTTTATGCCAATGTTGCTTTAGAAGATAGCAAGAAGAAATTTTTCCACTCAGGCTTATTTGACCAACAGTATAAGTGGAACATGGAGGAATTCTCAAACCTATTGAATGTTCCTTTCACTGGGGTTAAAATAGTATATCCTAGCAAAGATCTACGAAAGATTCCCAACAGATTCAAACTGTCTGACATAATTGCAAGGTTATTTAAGCCAGGGAAAGTAGTTAATACTGGTAGGGTTGAAATTAGTGATGACGAGGTGTCACAACAACATGAGATACAATTGAGAATAATCAAAAGTAATGTGACCTTTAGGAGAGAAGGAGATAATCTGTTGTCTGGTACTGAAGCTATGTTTTTGTATTGCCTGCTAGAGGGTATTCAAGTGAATATGGGCCACTTTCTCATTCATGTGATGAAAGATTTTCTTGAGATGGAAGAACCATTTCCTTATACAGCCTTATTGCATAATTTGTTTGAGAAACTTGGTGTGGTTCAATATGAGGAAAAGGTAGTGCCAGAGAATCCCATTGTGGGATAAGTGATTCTAAGTTTATATTTCTGTGTTTGTTTTGGTTATTATGTATTTTCAGCTTGGTATGTAATTTGATTATGCTAGCCTGTTAGCATTGATACACTGTTCTATGTCTGTAATAATCTTACTTCGGACATGTAATTGTGATCTTGATCTTATGGACTAAATGATGTAATATATTCTGTGATGATCATACCGTGATATCTAATAAGTCATGAATATATAATGTTGATTTGAAATTGTGTTTGCAGTTATTTTCATAATGTCAGGTGTTCAAGCTGATCCAGAAAACGTTGCACATGAATCCGATACTGAGTCATCAGGGGGTCCGCTATCTATTGATCTTCCAGGGTTGAAAGCTAACAGTGGTTCCAATCTCACTGCGTGTCTAAATGAGAAAGGTCCTAATGCTGGTAAATACAAGGGCGTAATCGAGTTTCTGAAATGTTCAAGAGTATTTGTAGCTATCTCTATGCCCTGTACGGCATATTACTCACATCAAAGAGAGTTCTGGGAACATGCAAGGATTAAGACTGTAGATGACAGGAAGGTTATAGTAAGTACTGTTTATGGTCGGGAGATTAAGATTTCTGAAGATACGATTCGAAACACTTTCTTGTTCGAGGATGATGAGAATATGCCGAAGAAGTTGTCAAAGACAAAGATTACTGGATGTGTGTTAAGGTGTAAATATACTGGTGATATCACGAGAGCAGTGATTAAAAGAAGTGGATTCACTCCACCGTATAGATATTTGTCGCTTGTTGTGCTGAGGTGTTTAAGTCCATTACAAGGAAGATTTGATGAGTTGAGTGAAATCTATCAGGGAATGTTTGCTGCTTTGGTTTTGAAGGCTGATTTCAATTTCTCGGGAGTTATCTTTGATTTGTTGGTGGAGAATGTGAGCAGCAAGTTATATTTGATTTATCCGAGGTTCTTACAAATTATGATCAACCGTCAATCTGTTGATTTTCCAGGATTGAAGAAAGATGTCATTGATTTGAAGCATATGATAGATCTTTCTTTCAATCGACTGAATCAGAAGAAGAGTGCTGATGATAGCAAGCTAGTTTGTCATCTTGCGAGAGAAAACTATCAGTGTCCTCCAGGAAAGAAATAGAGAAATGAGACTAGTGTTTCTGATAGGGAGCCTGATTTTGAGGTGGCTAATAGCGATGAGGAAGTGGATCAACTGATAAATACTCAAACTGTTGATGGATCTGGTACGGGTGCGTTAGTTGATGAGACAGGAGATGTTCGTCCTGATGTTTTTTTTGATGATGTTTCTAGGGGGATCAAAAAGGAGAATGGTTGAAGATGAGAGTTCTCAGGTCTCAACAAAGCTGAAATTGAAAAGGAGGTTCAAGCTGGTTTATAAAGATGCTGGTGGATCATCAGCTGGAACTCAACCGGTGACACTGACACCGCAGACTCAAGGACAACAAACTTCACAACAGCAACGTCCATCAACACAATAGTCACCACCTGTGGTTCAACAAGTCTCCCAAGAGACTGTTTCTACTCCTACTCCGGAAGCTCCGACTCATGTTGGAACTGAAGGAGGTGTTAGTTCCTCAACTCTTCGTACTTTGAATGATTTATATGTTCAAGCTATGGCTGATAACTTGAGAATGAGAAAGGAAATGGATGAAAAGGTTGAGCAGCTGAAGGAGGAGAATCGTGTTAAGACTGAGGATGTTACACGGTTATCGTTGTAAGTTGACCTGTTGCAAAGGAAAGTTGGTGATCAGTCATTGTTATTGACTGATGTGAAAAGAGAAGCTTTACAAGCTAAGGAGCTGGCTGCATCAGCTCTTACTAAGGTGACTGCGTGAGAAGAGAAGTTTGATCTGGTTGAGATGCCTGAGGATGAGACTGATAACAGAATGGTGGAGGCTCCTGGTTCCTCCAAAGCTACAGCACTGTCAGTAATTCCTCTTAAAATTGATTATAGTTTTAGTGATTTCTTTTCTAAACAGGATGAACTTAAGCATTCTGTTGTTTATGATGATTTAAAAGAGGGAGAGATCCCTCACAACTTCACTAGAGCTGAGCTGGACGAGCTGGTGCGTCTAGAGCAAGAAGAAGCTAAAGCTGCTGACGCACAGTCCGATGATCCTCCATCTGAGGATGACTCTTTTGGCCCTGAGGTTACATAGGGTTTTAGCGATAGAGATGTAGATGATTTAGTTGAGGATGTTACTCATGAAGATTTTCCTACATATCAAAATGATAAGAATGAAGATCTTCCTGGTTTTGATGAATTGTTTAAGGCTGATGATGAGATTTTGAATAGAAGGTGTAAAGAGAAGGAGAGAACTGAAGTTTTGCCTGAAGGTTTCTTGCCTGTTAAATATAATGATAAATCAGTTGAGAAGTTGGAAGCTGATTGGAGAGATATCTTGAGGATTAGAAAGTATTGTGAGAAACCGAAGCTTGAGCCGAAGTATTTGAAGATGATTAATCTGAGAAAGAGTGCGAAAGGGAGAATTCTAGCATGGGATTATATTGAAGAATTCAACATGTTTGCAGTTAAACGAGAATTTGGTGTTGATTATTTTAAACATGGACACGAATTCAAGTCACTGCCGTATTTTGAGCTAATGCAGATTGCCAGGTTAAGGATGTTGTATTGTGGAATGAACGATCGATCTTCGTTACTGGTGAAGAAGATTCGAATTGCATTTAATTCAAAGAATTGGGAAGGTTTTAGGCCACAGTTTCCTAGGATCAGTTACAAAGTTAATCCTAGAACTGGTGAATCTCGAAGAATTGTAAAGTACAAGCGGGCAAAGACTATGAAGAAGGTACCATTGAGGAAATTACCGCAAAATTGGAGTCAGAGATTCAGATGGTGGTTTTATGATGATTGTTCTGAAGAAGCTGTGATTGTTTTGGATAAGATGAAAGAGGATGATATTGAGTGCATTCGTGTGTTGGATCCGATTTGGTTAAGAAACTGTACCGAGGCTGATATTTTCACATTGTATTATAACCGTATGCTTTATCGACGAGAGAACAAGGTGCAGGCTGAACAGTATGTCAAAGTAACTAAACTGTGCTACTTGAATAACATGGTAATCGATCCGTACGAATGAATTGAATGACGACTGAAGACTTTTGATATAGAACTAGGTCTTAGGGGGAGTTTGTTGGTGCATAATCCCAAGTTTTATTATGTAATATGTTCTATTCGTATTATGTTTACTATTTCAGTCATGTAAGGATATCGTCATTAATACATTGTGGTTGATTTGATCAATGTGATGACGTAAAATGGTTCGAGCTGTTTGGTTGGCAGCTCAGACCATCGACCGATGGTAGAGACCATCGGTCGAGGGACTATCACCATCGGCCGTAGGTCAGAGACCACCGGCCGATGGTCGCTGTAACTATATATAAATACGGGTGTTGGGTTACATTGTTAGGTTACACACCCTATACCCTCTAGCCGTCGTTATTCGCTGTTACTATTGTCCCAGACCATACCCAACCGAATACAATCATCTAGGCGTCGATTCTATCAATATTTTATTGGTTAGATTGATCCCAAAGTGAAACTCGTATTCGATTCTTCCTAGTTTATTGTTTTCCGCCCTTAATCTAGGTGTAACGTTTGATCTAAGGTCCTAGATCGTCTACAACAAAAAAATAACACAACGGTTATAAATATCAGAAACTGATACTGCCTAACACAACGGATATCCCACGGTTTGAAGATTGGTTCGATTTAATGATATGGTTTGATGGTTTGAGAGCTACAGTAGCGTCAAAGACGAGATTGTTTACGATACTTGCATCCACTGTTTGGCATTAATGGAGATACATGAATGGCGTTTTATTTAACCCCCGGACATTGGAGAAAAACGCTCTTTTCGATTCTATTTGTTTGTTTGCTTGCATTTAGTTGGTTAAATTCTAGAGGAAAAAGTTATGTAAATTGGAATTCTTGGCAACGAAAGCCATTGTAACTTGTAACTTTTATTTCTGCCTAGTTGCTCGCTAGGTAGTTTATTGTTTAATAAAATTGTGGCTGTTCCAAAAAAAAAAAAAAAAAAAAAATCACATGCAGTTTGCATTTTTTGGCTAAAAAGTACAGTAACTGCCCGTAATATCACATGCACAGTTGTAAATATTCTTATAATATATACATTGATTGATGGTTATCTGATACACATAATAACGAACTATATATTTATAAACGTGCATACACACAACTTAACGTACATATGCAAAACACGTACATATAAAAGGCAAGAAACACGTATAGCAAAATATGGTTTCTAAGGATTGTATGTCTCTGATCCAGACGATGTCGCTTCTAATAAGAGCAATTATATTTCGAGAGCGTTAATTTGCGTGTGTGTAATTGTATAAATAGTTATTCGTTTCTGATTAATTTTGAGAGTTGACATAATAAGATGACAAGGTGAGGAGGAAAAGTGTGTTTCAACACTGTGAAGAAACGTAATTTGTATTTTTAGACCTAGCTACATATTTAGGCATAAATTTCATGCGTAATAGTGTCATTACTCGAATTGAAAGTACTTCCACATCAAATAATTGAGCCTGGCCACATGACTTCTTCGAACAAATTTGATCAAGGCAAACCCGAGATTTAGTATATTAGATATATTTTTGGAACAAGTGAGATTTTTTTTTTTTTCTCACTGGGTTCAAGATATCTTATTTAATAATAGATGTTAGTCATGTTTTGGAACCTCAATATTGTTTTCGGAGTATTACTTGTCCATTTGTGTTTAATTAAAGTGTATTTAAAGTCAGCTATTTGTTCATTGATTACTTGATTTATTAATTATTTAATTAATAGTTGGTTATTTAAGTTTGTTTTAAAACTTAATTGTTGCATAAGGTACAGAAAAAGTCTTTTAATGTATTACGAATATCTTTATATTTTTAATCTAGTAGGTTACGAAAGTTATGATCATTCTTTATAACGTACGTGTGTAATATCTATATCTAAATGAATTTACTAACGACATCTTTAAAAGCCGTCGTTAAGAGTTAAGAGGCATAAATAATTTGTTCATGACAATTACGTTTGACTTTAATGTAACCGTTGTTACATTGTACAAACTTTTTATGCACATTAATGACAGTTCTAAAGGCTCTTCTAGCATTTTCCATATCTATATTATATATATACATATATACATATTAATTTAGTAGAGTTGAAACTTCAAATAAAATTGATCCCTTCGTCCCATTATAAGTGTTCTGTTTAATTTTTTATAGTCTTACTTTTAAAATTTTGACATTAAATATTTTTATATGTGTTATGTAGTACTTGATAAAACTTATATGAATGTATTCGGTTTTAAAATATCTGTTTATTGATATAAGTTTTATTATTACCCTACTACAAAAAATGGGAAAAGAAACCTCTTTTAAGGGCTTTAGGAACCTGTTTTAAAACAGGTTCCTATAAGTAGGGGTTCCTAAAGTGTAGAACCAACCGGTTTCTTTGGTATTCGTATAGAAACCGGTTTTCTTAAAAAAGAGGTTCCTATTCTGGACATAAGGAACCTCTTTTTAGCTAAAACCGGTTTCTATTATGTATATTTGGAACCTCTTTTATGTTAAAAACCGGTTTCGAATATAATTTTGTTTTGAAAAAAATAGCGTAAAAATTGTTTCTCCTATGACCTGCAGTTTACTATGCAGATGGAGAACTTCAGAGCTAGAAAAAATATACCAATTCAACTTCGATACTCATTCAAAATAGCAAATGTATCACTTAATATATATTTAGTAAATAAATTACAACCTAGTTATGATTGCGTTCACATATTAGATCTTTCACTGACAACACAAATTTAGGCAACATAAAGTTTTAACATCCAAAAAATAATGGCAAAATAAGAATAACTAAAGAATGGTGTAACAATTTACATATTTTTAGTTACTTATCTTTTTTGAAGATAAAATATACGAATGCCATAGCTTTCTGCAAGACTATTTATTAAATGCAAAGCTTTCTATCATATAGGTTTATTTTTACGTTGATGCCATAGCTTGATTTTTATGTTGATGATTTTGGTGAATAATCAAGTGAGTGTTAATTAAGAGGTAAAATGGGTGTTCAATGGTAGTGAGTGGTGGAGGGAAATGGTAGAGTCAAAAGTGAGTGTTTTGGTGAATATGTGAGAGGTAGAAGTAGAGGGAGATGTGGATTTGAATGGAATTTTCGTTCCCGCTAAAGTGTTATCGAAATTTTAAAAAGTTTTAAGAGGTAGAAACTGGTTTTAACTAAAAAGAGGTTCCTAAAGTTTACAAAAGAGACCGGTTTGTTAATAAAAGGGTTTTAAAAGATTAAAACCTCTTTTTGTTCAAAAACAGGTTCCTAAAGTCTACCAAAGGAACCGGTTTTGTTCTCTAACATTAAAACCGATTTCTATACACTTTAGAAACCTCTTTTTATGTCATTCTTCAAAAATAGGTTTCTTATAAGGGTTTCTATTCTCATTTGTGTACTAGTGTTAAATATTATATAATATAAATAAAAATATTGAAAATTAAAATTATAGAAAAAGAGTTTGAATAGTCAAACAAAATACTTATTATGAGACCTAAAGAGTAATTGTTCATTTACCAATTAAGAGTTAAGAGTTTTAATTCAACTCTTAAAAGAACGGACCTCTAAAAGGATTACAAATAAGATAATCAATAATAAAAGTTATATATATATATATATATATATATATATATATATATATATATATATATATATATATATATATATATATATATTGGTAGGATCAAGAGGGAAGTAACCAATCGGGGGAAGCGGGGGGAAGCAAATTTTTTTTTTTTCGATTTTTGAAAAAACTTTGTTCACGAACATTATAGATTGGATGAAAATATGAACATTTAATAAAGACACTTTGTGATAAATATTTTTATTTTGACGGAAAAACGCTCGAAGAATTAATATATAACAATTATCGTGTTTTTCGAGCGTATGTTGAGGTTTTAGATATTAGGGATTAGATATTAGGGTTTATAGGGTTTAGATATTAGGGTTTAGAAATCTAGGGTTTAGGGTTTAGATTTAGGATTTAGATTGAGTTTTTAACACGAACGGTTTATGGTTTAGGGTTTGGTGTTTTGGGTTTATTTTCATAAACTCAAAACACCAAACCCTAAACCCTAAACTCTAAATCGGGATAAATTTTACTTCACAAAACATGAAGAAAAAAAAACGTTCACATTCTTCACGAACAATATTATCTTTAATACTATTTTTGTCGATCGTTTTCTCGCCAAAATAATAACATTCATCACGAAGTGTCTTTTTGAAATGTTCATATTTTCGTGTGATCTTGATCCCTGAAAAAAAAAATTCCAAAAAAACGAAGAAAAAAAATTTTTTGCTTCCCCCGCTTCCCCCTGATTGGTTATTTCCTCGTTGATCATGCCCATATATATATATATATATATATATATATATATATATATATATATATATATATATATATATATATATATATATATATATATTGGCAGGATCAAGAGGAAAGTAACCAATCGGGGGAAAGCGGGGGGAAACAAAAACTTTTTTTTTTCGTTTTTTGAAAAAACTTTGTTCATGAACATTATAGATGGGATGAAAATATGAACATTTAATAAAGACACTTTGTGATAAATATTTTTATTTTAGCGGGAAAACGCTCAAAGAAGTAATATATAACAATTATCGTGTTTTTCGAGCGTATGTTGAGGTTTTAGCTATTAGGGTTTAGATATTAGGGTTTAAATATTAGGGTTTATAGGGTTTAGATATTAGGGTTTAGAAATTTAGGGTTTAGGGTTTAGATTTATGGTTTAGATTTAGGATTTAGATTCAGTTTTTAACACGAACGGTTTAGAGTTTTGGGTTTAGGGTTTGGTATTTTGGGTTTATGGAATAAACTCAAAACACCAAACCCTAAACTCTAAACTCAAAATCGGGCTAAATTTTACTTCACAAAATATGAAGAAAAAAAAACGTTCACATTCTTCACGAACAATATTATCTTGAATGTTATTTTTGTCGATCGTTTTTCCGCCTAAATAATAACATTCATCACGAAGTGTCTTTTCTAAATGTTCATATTTTCGTGTGATCTTGATGCCGGAAAAAAAAATTCCAAAAAAAAACGAAAAAAAAAAAATTGTTGCTGCCCCCGCTTCCTCCCGATTGGTTAGTTCCCCATTGATCCTGCTCATATATATATATATATATATATATATATATATATATATATATATATATATATATAGTCAACCACTTTCCCCTGATCTGTATACCGGTCAAGGAGGCACTGGCCGGTTGCCCTTGCTGTTAATTTTAATCACGTTGACCTTCATTTTAAAACTACAAGAATGGCACACTACATGCATATTGTTCTTATGTATTTTATATTATATATACACACACGTACGTAAATATTACAGTACTAATATAATGTGACAATTAAATATAGTAATTATATAATGACTAGATATAAAACATGTGTTGTTTTTTTTTTATAACAAAATACGAAGTCTGCCACTTTTTGACGATTTAAAACGAAATTAAAACGAATATTGACCCGGCATGTCTATATATGTAGCATACCATGAATATACTACTCCAGATGCCTAACTAATTGTGTGCAAGAAAGGTACTCTTTTAGTCTTGATCAATTACGATATTAGTTCCTAATTTCAAGTATATATCTAATATCATATATACAATGATTTGCGAAATAATTTTTCTACAAAGTAGCAAGTGATACCATAATATATATTATATATATTATAGTAGAAAAAAGGTTATATCTGTATTTGTATTTACTCAAAGGTGCTTCTTTTTTACTGTACATTCAAGTTACATTTTGACTTTTTTCCGTCCCATGCAACCCTTTCCTTTTCCCAATTTCCAATTCTATATATAATTGATCACATACCTCACCACCTTACTTTCTCAACAAGCTAGATTTCAAATATGTTAATCTCTTCTTTCAAATTAAAAACTTATAACGCTCTAATGGCATATAACTTTCTTCTATTTTTCTTAGTTTTCATAATTACACCAGTTTCATCAGGAAGACCGTTACTAAACACTTCATTACCATCACTTCCATTTCAATTCCCAGAAACTAATAATCTATGTAAAGATACCTATTGCATCAAAACAGCCTCTACCGATTACGGTAGACTCGTTCAAGAGATCCCTTTCGGTGTTCTTCAACCATCGTCGGTTTCGGATATTGTCAAACTTGTAAAATCATCTTACGACTCTCCTATTCCGTTCACTATTGCCACCCGTGGAAATGGCCATTCGGTTAGGGGACAAGCTATGGCTAAAGATGGAGTGGTGATCGATATGGCAGCTTTAAGGACTGTCAATGTAATAAATGGAATTAGGGTTAATGGGAACTCTTCTTCAGGGTTTTATGCAGATGTTGGGGGTGAGCAACTATGGATCGATGTGTTGCAAACCTCACTTCTGCATGGACTTGCACCCGTATCGTGGACAGATTACTTGTACCTTACCGTTGGTGGTACACTCAGTAATGCTGGAATTAGTGGACAAACATCTTTTCATGGTCCTCAGATTAGCAATGTTCTTGAAATGGATGTCATTACTGGTATGATCATCATATGAATTTGATTTCATATCTAATGTACATGTGTATGTATATGTATGTTTGAATTATTTAATTGAAGTTGCTAATTTTGTTTTAAATTTTTTTAGGAAAAGGAGAATTGGTGACTTGTTCCAAGGACATTAACCCTGATCTGTTTTATGCTGTTCTTGGAGGTCTTGGACAGTTTGGGATCATAACTAGGGCAAGAATTGTTCTAAATAAAGCACCAACTAGAGTAAGATTGCATGTCTCTTTCATGAGATTAATTTGGGTTACATGCATGTAGGGCTGGTCCTGAATTAATTCTACTATACCCCGTATGCACCTGACGATACAATTTAAAAATTTATGATGCCCTATCGATTATTGTTGCCTGAGCCGCCGAACACGAAGTTTGATACTAAGGCTTGCCCTGGATGTATGCATGCATGTGTGGATTGATCTGATCTATAGTAGTATTGTAACGTGTGTCATGAGAATTATATATTTGTTTCTTGACTAATTTTTGGTTGATGCACTGTATGTAGGTGAAATGGTTTCAAATAATTTATGAAGATTTTTCCAAATTTACGAAGGACCAAGAGCATTTGATCTCAATTAATGGGTTTGATTATGTGGAAGGCTCTTTGATAACAAAACAAAGTCCAGCAGGCAACTTTTTCTCACCAGCTGATGCATCCATGATAAATTCATTAGCATCTAACAAAGGAATTTTATACAGCTTAGAAGCAGTCAAATACTACGATGATCAAAGCCTAAACACCATTGATGAGGTTGGTTTAACTAGCTCTAGAATATTTCCTAAGAAATCAAAATGAAATCATATATAATTAACTATTATTGTTACTATCATTTTCGCAGGTGCTTCAAACGATATTTAATGAGTTGAGTTTCAACTCTGGATTCGTTTTCAGTAAAGATGCACCGATAGTTGATTTTTTGAATCGAGTAAGAGGTGAGGAAGTATATCTAGAATCGTTAGGATTATGGGATGTTCCTCATCCATGGTTAGTTCTCCTTGTGCCAAAATCTCGAATTATGGATTTCAATCAAGCTGTTCTTGTCAACATTATCCAAAAACAAAGTTTGAGTGCAGGACCATTCATTGTCTACCCATTCAACCGAAACAAGTAATTAGAGTACTTCACATTATTTATTTTATTATGTAATTATGTTTCAGCTCCCACATGTTTAAATATTTGTGCTAGCTAGTTACTAATTTGATTTGTTTCAGATGGGATGAACGAATGTCGGTAGTTATACCAGAGGATGAAGAAGATATGTTTTACGTGGTGAACTTATTAAACTCAGCTGGTGGCACTGTTGATCCTGCAGTAATTGACAAGCAAAACGACGATATTTTACAATATTGTCAACAAAATGGGATCAATGTCAAGGAATATCTACCACATTACACAAAAAAAGAAGAATGGATTAAGCATTTTGGCAAGAAATGGAACGTCTTTAAACAGAGGAAATATCAGTTTGATCCAAAAATGATACTGTCTCCTGGACATAGAATTTTTAATTTCGAGTAAACTTTTTTTATCTATAAATATACTTTTACATGGTATTGTGTTTATAATAAATATTTCTATGTATTTTTTTTTTTTTTTTTTGAAATGCAATTTTATTAAAAACTCGAAGATACAAGCGCCGATAGACCAAAATTGTAGACTAACAGCCTGAGACACTAAACCTAAAAAAAAAAAAAAAAAAAAAAAAAAAAAAAAAAAAAACTAAGCAATACAATTAGTTGCACAGCATGCAACCTAGAAACAGAACACGAACAAAATCAAACCTATAAAGCATAACGACTTCTATGACAACTTAAGGTAGCAACTTGGGTTTGAGATCCAAGTTAGCCATATCAAGTCCTCCTTTCTCGATCTATTAGAAATCCACTCGAAGGATTTAGTTTGTATCTCACTTAGAGCCATCGGGGTATTCCATTTTTTTCCTTGAAATACCATATTATTCCGATTTTTCCAAATTAGATACGCACTAATCCATCTAATAGCTTGCCACAATTGTTCCCCAACTTTTGACATTAAGGGTGAATTGCTTCCCCCTAGCATATTCGCAATATTTGAATATACATAGGGACTAACATTCCACCATTTAAAAACACGAATCCAAATTTCTTCCACTTGTTTACACGTACAGAGAGCATGTTCCACCGTTTCTAAGTCATCGTCACATAAAGGGCATCTAACCGAGTGCAAGTCAATGCCCCTTTTGTCAAGTTCTATTTTAACGGGTAGCCTTTTTTTGTGAGCTCTCCAAATAAAAACTTCAACCTTTTTTGGCACTAGGTTATTACGAACTGTTCCTGGTTGTGAAACATACTGACCTAGTAAATGGATGTCGATCAAAGAAGTAAGTTTTCGGACCGAGAAGAGCCCACTTGATTCAAAGGCCCACTTCCAATTATCACTTTTGTTGTTTTTGAAATCAAAGCTCGCCAATAGTTCCTGCATCGAGTGTAATTCAGCTTCGGTTCTTCCTGACGGAGTTCTTGCCCAGTTCCACGTAAAAGATAAGCCTTCCTCATTTGCACGAACACATTGTTTAACACATGTATTCTGATCCAGTTCCAGTCGATAAAGTCTCGGGTATGTGTTGCACATTTTATCATTACCGATCCAATGTTCCTTCCAAAAGAGTGTAGTGTTGCCATCTCCAATTGTCTTGATAAAAGAGCCTTTGAATGGAACTTGTAAAACTTCTAACGAGAGACCTGCAGAAATAATATTACGCCATGTACTTGAAGGTATTGGATGGGAGTTTGCATTTTCATCCAATAAACCTCCATACGGCCCATAAATACTACGGATTACATTGGCCCAAATGGAATTGGGTTCGGTTTTAAACCTCCACCACCATTTGCCCAATAAACCAAGATTTTTTCCTTTTAAGGAACCAAAATTCAGCCCCCTGTTCCCGAAAGAGTTTATCACATTTTCCCATTTAACCCAAGATATTTTTTGTCCCGAACCCGAACCGCCCCAAAAGAAACCTCTCCTTACACTCTCAAGAATTTTTAAGACACTAGGCGGAGCGCGAAATAACGAAAAGTAATACAACGGAAGACTATTAAGAACCTATTTAATTAGAACTACCCTTCCTCCAAACGATAACGAACGCATTTTCCAACTTGATAACCGAGCTTTAAATTTTTCTATCACAGGATTCCAATCTTTCACCTTTGTCATTTTCGAACCAATAGGTAACCCGAGGTATATAAAAGGTAGTTTACCTCCATTACAACCAATATGTCTTGCAAGACGGTTAACTTCCAAGAAATCAATACCAACACCATAAATACAACTTTTTTGGAAATTTACCTTTAATCCGGAAGATAGCTCAAAACATTTAAGTAAATTTCTCAAATTTAGTGCATTCAAACGACTCCATTCTCCGAAGAAAATTGTGTCATCCGCATATTGCAAGTGTGAGATAATTACTTTATTTTCACCCACTTCAACCCCTTTAAATAGTTGTTTTTCAATTGCTGCCTTAGTTAGAATATTTAACCCTTCCGCCGCGATAATAAATAAAAAAGGTGATAGTGGATCACCTTGACGAACACCCCGGCCGAGGACGAATTCATTTGTAGGTGAACCATTAACCAAGACGGAGATTGAGGCCGATGTAAGACATGATTCGATCCACTTAACCCATTTTCTCCCGAATCCCATACTTTTCATAACCTCGAATAAAAATTGCCAATTTAAACTATCGAATGCCTTTTCAAAATCGACTTTAAAAAGTATACCTTTCTTCCGGCTCGCTTTCAAATAATCAATCGTCTCATTTGCAATTAAAACCCCATCTAAAATAAAACGTCCTTTTAAAAAGGCACTTTGTTCCGAACTAACTAGTGAGGGTAGAATTTTCCGAAGACGATTCGAGAGAATCTTGGCCACAATCTTGTAATAACTCCCAATCAAACTAATAGGTCGAAAATCACCAAGACCATCCGGAACCAATTTTTTAGGAACCAATGTGACGAAAGAAGCGTTACATCCTTTTGAAATTTCACCCGTATCCCAGAACCAATTAATTGCCTCAATCAATTCTATTTTTATAATATCCCAAAATTTCTTGAAAAACCGCATGTTGAAACCATCGGGCCCTGGGGCTTTCGAACTACCACATTCTAAAATAGCTTCATGAATTTCATCTTCAAGAATGGGCACTTCTAAAGCTTCTGCCTCAATAGCAGAAATGGAGGGATAACTTAAATCTTCCAAGGAAGGTCTAAGTGTATCGGTTTCTTCATAAATGTGTTTGAAATGTTCAAAAACCGATGCTTTAATATCATTTGGATCCTCGTTCCAAATGCCATTAATGTTTAGACCACGAATATTACTTTTATTATATTTATTCCTTAAAAGTGAATGAAAAAATTTCGTGTTTTCATCCCCTTCTAGAGCCCAACGTACCCGTGCTTTTTGCCTCAACATACCCGATTTGATTCTATCCTTTTCCATCCATAGCTTCCTTTGATTTTTCCATTCTGCAACTTCAGAATCATTTAGGGGTATCTGCTCGGCTTTTAATTCGAGTGCATCAGCAGCGTTTTTGTGATTTTCTATTTCAGCATGTATCTTCCCGAATTTTTCTTCACTCCAGACACGTAATGAAGATTTGACATATTTAAGTTTCTTCATGAACATGCTATCTTTTCTGATCCCATTGGAATTGTTTTCGAGCCATGCATCTTTAATTATTTTTTCAGCCCCTTCATCTTGTATCCATGCATCGAATATTTTCACAGGTTTGGGACCAAAATCTTTTTCACCATCCTTTAACATAATCGGACAGTGATCTGATTTTGAACGATCCAGTGCAATCGATGACAGATTGTTCCATACGGTATGAAAATTTCCAGTAACAAGGAATCGATCTAACTTACTATACTTGACTCCATCATCGCTAATACGTGTAAAAGTTCTACCACCCATAGGAATATCCATCAAGTTATTAGAGCTAATGAAATCATTAAACCATCTTGCTCTATTCTCGACAAATTCACAATTGAATCGTTCCGTTTCATCCCTGACCTCATTGAAGTCACCACATAAAACCCATACTTCATTATCATCCAATATACTACTCAGCGAATCCCACAATTTCTTTTTCTTACTATCCTCATGAGGGCCATACACATTCAAAACATTAATACACTTACCGTTGCTCTTCCACTTACCCCTAATACCAATTACATGCTCGACATTAATTACATCAGTAGCTTCAAAGTCTTGTTTATCCCAAATCAGCAACTGCCGGCCCGATTTCCCAACCATCTCACGTTGAATAAATTCGCAGTCTGGATTACCCCACAACGAAAAAACCCAATTATTATCTACCTGATGTAGTTTAGTTTCTTGTAGAGCTAAAAACGAAGGTTTTTCTTTTAGGATCAAATTCTTTGTAGGACCAAACTTGCTATCTATCCCGACACCAAAACTACGTATGTTATATGAAATTATCTTCATTATTAAAAGAATTGGAGACGAAAGACAATTCAACCATATTAATGGGCAGATGGTTTCTTCTGCCACTTTAACCCTAATTTACAACCAAAATCATGTAGCTCATCATTATTAATTGGGAAGTAAGAACCTGATGTGGCATTGGATGAGACTTTTGAGACAGTGTTTCTACTATCCGAGCTTTCTTTGACTGAGGAATTACTCGGTTGACTGCCATATTGAGCACACGAGGTGCATCTCGATCAAATTGGATTGGAATCTTGATTAACTTTCCTCGCAGTGTTCTTGATGTTCATCATTCTAGAGGAAGATTTCCACCTCCGGATAGAACACCAACAACAGTCTCATTTCTGTTCCTTTTGATCTCTTCGAGTATCGCCATGTCCCTTTCCTTTTGGTTCTCTTTTTGTGTTACAGTTTGACTTTGATTTCGCAGAAGGTTTCTCAAGGATTTTTTTCTTTTCTTTAAGTTTTATTGGCTTGTTATCTTTCTTCCTGGATTTCTCAATTTTTGGTTCATTTTTCTCACAGTCCGAATTAACATCAGACCCATTAAGACTATCCTGGACTATTGTTGGGCTCTTTGACTCTTCATGAACCCCTTCAAAGTCATCATTTATAGTCAATTCAGGATTGTTGGGCTCAATTGGGTCTTGTATAACTGGACTTTTATTATGGCCCAATTCATTGAGATCCGTATCTTTTTTGGTGGACCCATCTTCTTTTAAATTGCAATTAGGATCAGCTTTGTTATCTTGAACGTTACACTCAACCACTCTATGAACACAATCATTATTAGGGATTGCATTGGAACAGGATCTTTCATTAAAAGAATTATTGGGACTTTGTGCCATTATGCGTGGATTTTTGTTATTCTCAGTGCGAACACAATAATTACTTTCATGGAAAAGATTTCCCAGGTCCCCACATACCGATTCTTCATCCTCCCGTGCCTGAGATCTAACGTTCCGATCACTATTACCGGAATTTTGTTCTTTTACCGGCGTGTTGAAGGATTTTTGCAGCTCATCTTCTTTCTGAACCTGATCATCGTCTTTGTCTAGGTTAAAAAGTGCCTCTTCTTCATACTCTGGATTTTCAAAAGTATCATCAATAAACTCGTCTTCTGAGTTTGAACTTTCCGTTTTAGCATAATCCTGCTTTTCACATGAAATAAACTCGAATTGAACCACCCTGGATAAGTCTTCTTTAACACTAACATAGTGAACACCATTATCATCCGCTAACTTGACCCAACCATTAATGTTAAGAGTGTTATTTCGCACATGAACTAAGACACTACCAGTATGTAGGTTTTGATTTCCTTCTTCTACACTACAGTTTTCCATTGAGATAATTCTTCCCCACCAACCAGCGATGTCTTTGAACGTTGTTTCGTTCCATAGGGTTACTGGTACGCCCATAATGTTAACCCAAACTAATTTTCCTGGTGACATATGCTTTTCATTAAGAACGCGTATAGACTTGCTCCATTTGTGAATTGCATGTTGTTCGTTTCTGATAAGGTTACTAGCAGTTTCAGACGAATCGAGAACAACAAGCACTTCCATTCCTCCCAAATATTTAATAGAGGAGTATTGTAACCCTTCAATTCTGCACAGATCTTCAAAAGTAAAGAATGTTTCAACATCTTTTAGTTCACAGATGACAGATTTTTCGTTGAGGTTGTTTACCCTTTCTTTTACTTTAATTGTTCTTTCGTCAGTATAACACGCTTTCTTCTCTGGGTTTCACATTAACACTTCTTTGTCTTCCAAGCTTTTCCCTAAGATCTCCATCTTTTTGTTTATTTAACTTCTCCCGTAAGTCTTCTTTTTGGTTTCTCGCCACTTCACAAAACAGTCTGTCATTTCTATATGCATTGACATAGGGTTGGAACTGTTGCCGGTTTTCAGTCTTTGATTTCAGTTTGGGGAAGTTTTGGTTAATAACCTCAACCCTATCTTTTGCTTTGAAGATTCTTATTGGGGCTCCATTGAATTTGATCTTCTCCAGTACCAATAGGAGTTGATCAACACAATGAACATTCCCAAATCTTGCGAAGGCAAATCTATGCCCGTTGCGTAGTCGTTTTCCCACCAGATACACATCCCTAATGTCACCGAAATCTTTGAAAGTTTTCCATAAGTCTTCCACTTTCCAACTTTCCGGGAAGTTGAAAAACATGAACGACGTCAAATGGATTCCGAATAGCCTAGTGAACCGATCTTGAAGTCTACCGTTGTATCGATTTCGCATCTCACTTGCTCCGCCATGACCTAGTTTTGTTTCTCTCTCTCTCTCTCCTTACATTCTCTCTCACACACCCCATTCTTAATATTTCTATGTATTTGAATATATGTAAAAACAATTTAGGACATGAAATTATTCTTATTGATGTTATAGTAGGCCATTGTATGTAAAATATATAAAACGTGTCTGAAAAAATTATTACTTTCTTAGGAACTGCCTTGTTATATGGCATGAGATAAGATTTAAAAGCTCATGATAATCAAAGGGTACAAGTCGGAATGTCCTAGCTACGCATCTCATACGTTGCAAATGTTCAGATCATCGGTAGCTGTCATAGTTGCTAGCTATATAATGTAAAACTGTGTGTTCTTAGCAGTATCGAATGACGAATTTTATACAAAGAGAAATACGTAAGTATATAAGTAGTTATATTTTGATACACAAGTTCGATCAAAGACTTAACCATGGTAGTCAAGTGGCGATTCTTAGCACAAGGGATGTTAGGAGTTCGACTTCATGACGCATTAAAAATATCGCTCATGGTCTCTTCATTTTTTTGGGGGAGGAGAGAAGCGGATGAAATGATTGTTCTCGACTCAATCTAATAGCCTATCTATCTAGCGCCAATACAATAAAAGTGAAAGTTTGCGCATAAGCCCATTATCTGATGCACAACGGATGCGAAAAGGAGAATCAATATGGGAGGGTTCACTATACACGACTCCAGACAGCTTGTAAATTATCGCATCGAGGTTAGTCGACTCGTAAACCGACCCAAAAGAGAACAAAAAAATTGAAAGATCTTAGAACATCATATAGAGTAGTATACAGTACTTAAGTTTTCATATTGTTCATTCAAACATCTAATATTTAGTTACTCATTATTTGTAACCACTGATTGCTAGCTTATTGGTAGAAGTTTAATTGCTAAGAATTATTTTTTTAACGACGTGTACGATTAAATATTAATATGTTAATGTTAACTAATACTAATATATTATTAACGACAAATATTATAAATAGCACCCTCCAGCAAGCAACTAGAAGAGCCCAACAAAATAATTAAAGCGACTTAAATGGCGATGAGTTTTAACAAATATTATATATCTGCCCTATAACGAAACCAAAAAGCGAGACATTATACAAAACACTGTAGCACTTTTCACCAATATTAACTAGGGGTATTTTTGTCATTTCACCTTTTTTTATCTTACTAGAGATGAATAGTACTATTTAAATTTTCACTTTTCACAAAACTAACCCCTAACTTCACAAATCAAACCCCCCACTTTATACCTATATTCTAAATTCTAAATTATTATTTATCCCGTTACTAAAACCAAAAATACTAAATAATAACACACACCACGCTTTACCGACTTGTACGTTGCGCTCAGACAGTTGGACCCACAGGCGCCACTACTGTGCTACAGTAATTTTTTTTTTTTTTTGTCTCCAACGATAAAAGAATCAACTTTCGTAAAAGAACCAACCCTTCAATGCTACCAAAAGATGTCGAATAACATTCTTTTTTACAAAATAGATCAACTAACTTTTTAAAAATAAAAACCGAACGCTAAAAGAAGCAACTTTCACAAAAGGAACAACCCTTCAATATTAGATATCAAAAAAAAAAAAAAAAAATATATCGAAAAAAATTCTATTTTACAAAATATATCAAGATTTTTTTTTTTAACTCGCATTCAAAACGGAGCTCCCGGCGCAAAGCGAGTGCTACACAACTAGTTACAACTATTATCTAAAATAACTTTTATTCGTCGGCCTCGCACAAAAGACAATTTCATTCTGAAGCTTCCAAGCACTCCAAGAGGTAGCAATAACAACAATCACATAATCTTGTCTTTCATTGCTCTATCTCCGTTCCAATCATGAATCCATGAAGACAACTCATGCCACGAGTTAAACACTAGAAAATTTCAATCGACCCATATGTGAACTTTTCTCCAATGATCGGCAGGAGTCTCACAAGAAATGACACATGATCCAAATTCTCCACTCCCCATAACAAGCGGACAATTAATGGAATTAATCTCCATATCACAAACCGAAAGATTCAATCGGGTTAGACACAGATCAAGATAAATGCTTTACAAAAAAATGTTTACCTTTTTAGGAATCAAATTTGTAGGAATCCAAGTGTTGAACTAATATTAATATTAATATGAGTGTAAATATTAAATACTTCTTAACAAAAACTTTGTGTTGTAACTCAATGGTAGTAGTCTGCCTCTCTTAGTGAGAGGTCAGCAATCCGACTCACATGGGGTACAACGTTGCACACAAGGTTGCCTCTTAAACCTTGAATTCCACCCAAGGGTGTCTTCCGCACATCGCGTTCGGAGGCGGTGGGGAGAGGGGTTTTACCGCTCACACCCTCGGATTGGACCGAGTTTTCTCCTGGGCAGCAGTTGAGGGAGGATTATGCAATCGTGGGAGATGAATGCCTAGGTGGTTAAGTCCCCTCAGTGATCCTGAAGTGCTGTTTAAAAAAAAAAAACTTGGTAACAAATATAATTACAGTTAAGGATTATATAACTTGTGCCTTAAAGTAGCCAAAACCTAGCTAGGGATAGTTACGATTACGATATAATTCGAAATCATAGAACTTTTTTCAAATGATCAAAACTAATAGTATAAAGCGCTTTGATCTTTCAATAATGAATAGTAATTTTCCACATTTATTCAAAATAAATTAGATTTAATCAATGATTGAATTGTTAGGGAAGATCCTTAATTCATTGAATTCTTAGATTGCTTACGATTTTAGATTGAATTCAACCATAAATAGGCAAGCCAAATCTTCAAAGATATGATTTAATGGATATGAGAAATTGGCAAATTGCTAACTCAATAATGATGTCTCTTTCTTTCTTGATTTAGTAGCTACGATTCTATATCAACATTGACAATTTTTACTCATTGCATTGACTATTGACTATCAAATTTATTGTTATCACTTTATATATACGTATAGAGAGTGACATATAGAAAATTTATGAAAAGAATCTTGAAAAATATTTCTACAAAAATATTAGTAAATGTAATGTTATTGACAATACGTAGTCGATAAACTCTCATCACATGTAATTGAAATACTCGTATACAACTTTATATAACAAATCTGAATTAATATTTAGTGAAGAAGTAAATTTTATATAGTTACGTTGTTCGACTGAATTCGCTAACTCCACATACACCGAAAGTAGGTAAGTTATTGTATAAACCGTGTTTACAAAAAGAACTCGTTAGTCTATCTTAATCTCCCCATAGTTAAGTTATTGTATACTTATCAAATAATCTGGGCTAGAGTTAAGTTTCTCGCATGTCTGTTTACTTTTCAATTTGTTTCTGTATAATTATTAATTCAGTAAGTAATTTGTTATTTATTTGTCAATTAATCTATCACTAAAACTGAAAATTGGTCTGTTTCTAGGAGACATAAAATCAAACACTCATTTCCATTAACAAAAAAATGGAAATAACACATAATTGAAAAAAAAAAAAAAATAATTTTGAGGTCACCGCACGACGCTGCGGGTGTGAATATTTTCGTTGTACACAACTATATATTTCAAATTAAAATATTTTATCGTTTAAAAAGCTAACACAACCAAAAATACAATATTGTGTTACAACAGACCAGCTCAACCTAATTTAAACTCCAATAATTAAATTGATTATAATTCACATAATTTGTATATTTTTGTTAATTGATAGTAAAATGTGAAGAAAAAAAAAGGAAAAAAAAAATGTAAAGGAAAAAAAATGTTGTAAAAAAGAATTGTAAAAAAGATTGAGGAAGTATTATATAAGTAAATAGTTCTAGGTAATAAAAACAAAAATCAAAGGGGATGGAAAAGTTTAAGACCAAGATCGGGGAAATAAGGTTAGAAGGGGCAAAACTATTTTTTTTTTTTTTTTTTTTTGAGAAATGTATGATTGTAAACTAAAAAATGATGCCGAAGGGTTAAAATAAAAAAAAATAAAAAAAATAAAAAAAATAAAAAAAATAAAAAAAATAAAAAAAATAAAAATCAAGTCCAGATCTCGAACCTAGATTTTAGGATAAACACAAACATGCCAACCATATGCCCGAAAAGACTTTTGTTCAGTATAGACACATAAATATATTTATAACATAAAAACAACGATTTTAAAATATTGTAAATCAAATGAACAATAGCAATTGGACTTTTCCAATATATGAAATGTCCCGTTCATATTGATTATAAACGTTCCATATTAATTGATTTCGTTACGAGGTTTTGATTCTATATGAGACGTTTTTCAAAGACTGCATTCGATTTTAAAACAAATCATAACCTTTATTTTATCGATAAAGGTTTAAAAATGATAATAAAAAATATAGCGTTTTCACACGACCATTACATAATGGTTAACAATAATATTACACAACAATATATGTCTTCGAATGCAGTTTTCAAACAATATTATACAAGCATGGACTCCAAATCTTGTCCTTAATTTAGTATGCAACAGCGGAAGCTCTTAACAATTACCTGAGAATAAACATGCTTAAAACGTCAACAAAAATGTTGGTGAGTTATATGTTTAACCTATATATTTATCAATCGTAATAATAGACCACAAGATTTCATATTTTCATTTTTTCATAAACATCATCTCATACATAGAGATAAAAATCATTCATATGGTGAACACCTGGTAACCGACATTAACAAGATGCATATAAGAATATCCCCATCATTCCGGGACATTCATCGGACATGATATAAAAACTCGAAGTACTAAAGCATCCGCTACAACGGATGGAGTTTGTTGGGCCCAATAGATCTATCTTTAGGATTCGCGTCAATTAGTAGACTGGTTTACTAATTCTTAGGTTACCAAGCAAAAGAGACATATTCGGCTTCGATCATTCAACCATAGAAAGTAGTTTCACGTACTTATGTCTATTTTGTAAAACATTTTTATAAAATTGCATTATTCTCATCCCAAAAATATTAGATTTTTTAAATTGGGACTATAACTCACTTTCACAGATTTTTACTTCGTCGGGAAGTAAGACTTGGCCACGGGTTGATTCACGAACCTATAACAAATATGTAACACCCCGTTTTTCCCCGTACATGATTTATAGGTGAATTGGGTATGTACGATAGGCGTATGAAGGGTTCGGGACATTTTCTAGTATTAAAGCTTTGAGTGCGAAAGGTTATGTCAGATCACACCTTGGGTCGCGGCGCGACACATAAGGTCGCGGCGCGGCATTACACTAGAATCAGGATCAGAAAGCTTGTAAACAAAGCCACCAGTTCGAGGCAATCGTCGCGGCGCGACGAATAGGGTCGCGGCGCGACCATGCTGGCAAACTGATTCCGGATTTTGTAATTTTAAGAGAATAATAAGGGCATTTTGGTCTTTTCGCGTTTGAACCAGATTGAGATCTTAAATCTCATCCACTCCTTTCATTTCCTAATTTCTTTTCCCTTTTCATTTCATTTTCCTCTCAAAAACTCAAACACCCAATTGGATTCAAACGGATTTTTGGAAAGGAAGAATCGGGAATTGATCTTTGGCGTAGTTGACAAGTGTGTTCTCCTCGTTCTTAGCTACACGGTGATACTAGTGGTAAGCTCTAACTCCGAAATTCATTTTCGTGTTCATCATTCAAATTTGGGGCTTTTGATTGTATGATTCATAGATGAAACCCATTTAGTTGCTAATTGGAGATTAACACCAAGATTCGGGTATATAAGTGTTAAAGGCGGGTTTTGGGTTGGTTAATGATTTAACCATGTTTAAGACTTGAGAATGGTGTATAATCATTAGCATTAGTGATTATTGGTGTTTTGGAGACTTTTAGGGTTTTCATGGTTGACTAATTTTGACTAAAGTCAAAATTAGGGTTTGTTGAGGATTATGTCCCGATTGTTGATTTATTAAGGTTTATAAATTTAAAATGGATTAAGTTGAAGTATAAAACCGAGTTAAACATGTTTTGGTGTCAAAACTTGTAAATGGTGAGATTTTGACCTTATGGGTCAAAATTAGGGTTTGTGGGCGATTTTGAGAACGATAAGTGTTTAACACTTGTATTCGGGTTTAATTGGCATATTAGGACCATTATCACTTGTGTTAGTAATTATTGGTTAGTTTGGGCGCGGTTTGTACTTGGAATTACATTTGGGTCGAATTTGCACTAAGTGTCAAATTGGGTTGGTTTGTAAATCCAATCTAAGTGTGTTGTTGAATTTGTGATAATGGGATAGGTACTTTCCATTGACGAGCTGCGGATTACTTGGTTGCATTCATCAAGGCTTAAGGTGAGTTTTAATATCCTATATGCATATGTATGTGTAGGATGGGTGCGGGTCGGGTGAAGTGGTTCTCGGTTATAGAGCTCACTTCACATATAGGTGGATTTGATGGACTTGGGTACATGTCCAATTGGCACGGTTGTGCGTTTTGGTTGACCACCTTTGGCAAGGTGCAGACTTCGTGTGTACATTATCACATGGGCTTGTGAGTGGAATAATCATATACGTATGTATATGAGTTATTTATTTGTGGGGTAAGGGTTTAAAGTTCGTTGTTGACGATACCGTACCCTAGAGTATATTGTGGTGTTGATGAGGGCTTAAAGTTCGATGTTGACGATACCTCATGTATGGAATTTAAGTTCGATGTTGACGATGCCATACGACTATTGTAGTGACGCTGATGAGGGTTTAAAGTTCGTTGTTGACGATACCTCATATGTGGGTTTTAAGTTCGATGTTGATGATACCACATTAATTCATTCGATGAGGGTTTTAAGTTCGATGTTGACGATACCTCATACGTGGGTTTTAAGTTCGATGTTGACGATACCACGTTAATTGGGACGAATGGGATTTAAGTTCGATGTTGACGATACCATTCGTAGAGCTAGCCTTGAAATCTTGAATACTTTTGGATGTTGTGAACATCGACGTTTGTCGTATTATTGTGATATATACATATATTGTCGTATTGTTGTGATGTAGCTAACCCTCTGGGTGTAGCTTAATGGCGTTGTTCACATCGTCGTTGGTGAACTTACCTTATTGTTGACATTGTTAGCTTGCTAACCCTCTGGGTGTAGCTTAATGGCGTTGTTCACATCGTCGTTGGTGAACTTACCTTATTGTTGACATTGTTAGCTTGTTGCTTAGTGATCGTACGGTATGTTTAGACTAGCTTGCCTTTATGCTTGGATGCTCCGGTATGCGGTATTTGATATTTTGTGGCGTGTCCATTTTATGCATATATATGTATGTAGTATATTCTCACTCACTAAGCGTTAGCTTACCCTCTCGTTGTTGATATTTTTATAGGTTCGCATGCTTGGCGGCTCGGGTAAGCTTGGGAATTAGAGATCTCGGCTAGGTTGCTTTAGAAGATCTTGCTTTTGGACTCGATTAGGATTTGGGTAGCGTAGTCCCAAATCACCATGCTCGGTTTTGTGTAAACGTAACTAGTCGGGTCATAATGATTATAACCGGTTTACGATTTAATTAATGAACCATTGTATTAAGGAGTTTAAATCATTAATGTATGTTTTAAGTTCGATGAACTTACTTTGATAACAAATACGTTTTGGAATATGTGTAACGGGACCTAAAGTATTATTTAACGCGTATTAAAAGGAAAAAATTTTATGGGCCGGCTTTAATACGGGTTGGGTTGTTTCAAGTGGTATCAGTGCATGGTCTAAGGGATTTAGGTGACTTGAGATAGGTGCCTAGACTTAGACTATTGTGTGTGCTTAATTTGTTGCGGGACTTGTAGGAGTACGGGTCGGAATGGGTTTAGTTAGTGCCTTGTGTATAGGTTGACTAACGTTTATATTAGTAATGCGGATATTATTAATATGCTATTGTGTTGTGGTAATAATTCTCGCGTGTGTTAGTATCGCGTAGGATTTTGGTTGTGTTTGTTTATATCATCGAGCGAGGCGGTCGTTGTACTAACGAGTCGATGCGGCGTGTGTGCGTAATAAGGACTTGCAAACCTTATTACGGGTGCAAATCGTGTCTATCGAGTGATGTACGACGAGTGTTTAGCAAGATGGGGCGGTGTTGTGCGTGCGGTTTTATATGTTCGAGGACTAATCGTTTTGCATTTTGAGATTGACGACGCGAAACGAGATCGAGGCGAATGACGCGGAGTTTAACGCTAGAGTTTTTGGCGAACCGTTTATGGCCTTAACGTGGGACGAATTTAAGGAGGAATTCTTCGAGGAGTTCCGGACTTCGGTCGATTTGGGGGAATTGCGTAATGAGTTGCGAAACTTGCGACAAGGATCTATGGATTTGAGTACTCTCAAGACGACCTTTATGGCGAAGGCTCGTTTTTGTCCGGAGTATTTGGGAAGTGATCGTTGTTAATGGGGGATTTCTATCGGACTTTGAATGACGACTTGAAAAGTAAAATTAGTCGTGGTCAAGCGAAATCGTTTTCGGAATTATTCGACTTGGCTAGAGGTTTCGAGTCGTATTCACGATCAAAGAAGGGTGAACCTTCGAGCGAGAGAAGGGTTGTTTCGCATGGTGCTCCGAGTAAGAGGACTAAGGGTCCGAGTGTGAGCACGGGTGGTACACGGATGGGTATATTGGATTCTAGTGCGTCTAGATGCTACAATTGTGGCATAAGGGGTCACAAGTCGTGGGAATGTTCGGTACCAAAAGGCGATGGCATGGTGTGCTTCAATTGCCAAGAAGAAGGACATCGTAAGTCGGAATGTCCCAAGTTAGCGGGGACGGGGCCGGCAAGGAGACGTTAAGGTACGTTTCGTTTTAATAAATATGTCTTTTGATTATTTATTAAGTGCCATTTGAAGTTGAGTTTATTAAATGCATTGTGTTGTGCATGTTATTGATATGGGTGACGTTCCTAATGGAAGTACCCTATGACGACGTTTTGATTGACGGGCGAAGGGCGTAAGACTTGGTGTAACCAAACATTCCTTGATATTTGTAAAATGTTTCTACCAAGCCATGGAAATGGGTTGGTGTTCGGTTGTTAAGCGCGTGTTCGCTTTTGTGTTGAGGTCGATGAACCGTGAGGTTCGACGGGTGGGCTGAAACCCTTGAGATCGAGTGTTTTGAATCTCGATGTATGTTGGTAATGGAGTCTTTATGACGCGACATTAGGTGCCTCTTTTATACCTACTAGCGTGGTGTTCGACTCCGATTATGTTGCGGTTACATTGTACTTAGGGTACCGAAGTGAAATCCTTAGGTACATGAGTGACTAGGTGTAATTTGACAAACTAAAGCAATTGGATGATTGCGAAGGTATGGTTTGTGTAATCGTGGTACACTTTTTGCTCGAAGTGTTTAAGGATTGATTGAAATCCTTTGTGTGCTCAAGGCTGGAGCAAGATATGGTGACGGGTCGTGTGAGCCCAATCTTTGTAAAGTCTACCTTAGGTAGCATTGTACGGTTGTACGAGTTGTGGATATGGGACGTAGTTCCAAATGGGGGAGTTACACTCCCGCACGAGGAAGTTTTAGTGTGAGATTTCGGATGATGTTTTTGGTAGATCCGAAAAATGTTGTCGAGACCTGATTTTGGTCGATTTGTGGTAGATTACAATTTCGGATAAATTGTACTTATGGTTTGGATTTGAATTATCACCGAGGTGGTAATGTGGTAAATCTCGATTGATAGATAATGGACGTGTTTGGCGAGCAAGGTGAAATCCTTCGGTTAAGGGAGGTGTGTGTCGGATTCTCTTCTAGAGAATAATTGTTTTGTGCCTATGTTTGATATAGGTGGTTCTTGCTCTTGTATGTGAATGGTTAGTGGTATCCGTTAGGATTCACTATGGCGTAGCAGAGCGCGATGTTACGCTACTCGTCGTTCGAGGCCAAAAGGGCGTTGATTGATGAAGCATGACTTTCGGGTCCGCTGACTTCATCATGGTATTGGTGATTGATGAAGCATGACCTTTTGGGTCCGCTAACTTTATCATGGGAGTATGCGATTGGTGGAGCATGACCTTCGGGGTCCGCTGATTTCATCATGAGCGAGGTGTTATATCGGTGAAGCATGACTTTCGGAGTCCGCTGACTTCATCCGGTGTTGAGATTGGTGAAGCATGACCTTCGGGGTCCGCTGACTTCATCATGGGATTATTGATTGGTGAAGCATGATATTCGGGTTCGCTGACTTCATCATGGTAGTGAATCGCGTGTAGTTCGGATTCACTAAGGCGCGTGTGTTTTCGGCCAGCCTTCGTGTTGTGTGATCTGTCGGTTGTTTTATACACTGATGGTGGGGTCGTAAGGACCGTGATGTTGATCTGTTGGTTGTTTTATACACCAATGGTGGGGTCGTAAGGACCGTGTTGTGTGATCGATCGGGTGTTTTTATACGCCGATGGTGGGGTCGCGAGGACCATGTGGTATGATTAGTGATGCGATAGCCGTGTTTCGCTCACGTGTTGTTACGGGTGTGACGATAGTCGATTTTGTACACCTTTGGATTTGGCGTTTTCATAGTCGTTTTGGGCGCTATCGGTTTTAGCCTTTTGATTATGATGTTACGGTAGTTGCGTATTGATCGTATTGCGCACTACAAGGGATGTTTAGTGATTGGTGTTATCCGTCAGGATTCGTTGGTTCGGTCTTCATCGTTTCGGATTGTTTACCTTAGGTTGAGACTTGGTTGCTTTTAGCGTTGTACTCGGTAAGGGTACGCTAAGGGGTTGATATCTCTGTACGAGATTGGTTGAGTTTTCCCGATGTTAGGGAATGAGCATGGTTTTAGTGCTCGGATTGTGGATTTGATAAATCGCGGGTGACGATTTAGTTGTTAAAGGCAATTCAGTGGGAAGAATTGCTTAGGAAAGTCGGTTTGGACTTATGTTTGAGGACCGTGAAGTGTGGTCCGTTTGGTTAAATGACAAGGATCACGAGGACGTGATCGAGTCTAAGTGGGGGAGAGTTGTAACACCCCGTTTTTCCCCGTACATGATTTATAGGTGAATTGGGTATGTACGATAGGCGTATGAAGGGTTCGGGACATTTTCTAGTATTAAAGCTTTGAGTGCGAAAGGTTATGTCAGATCACGCCTTGGGTCGCGGCGCGACAAATAAGGTCGCGGCGCGGCATTACACTAGAATCAGGATCAGAATGCTTGTAAACAAAGCCACCAGTTCGAGGCAATCGTCGCGGCGCGACGAATAGGGTCGCGGCGCGACCATGCTGGCAAACTGATTCCGGATTTTGTAATTTTAAGAGAATAATAAGGGCATTTTGGTTTTTTCGCGTTTGAACCAGATTGAGATCTTAAATCTCATCCACTCCTTTCATTTCCTAATTTCTTTTCCCTTTTCATTTCATTTTCCTCTCAAAAACTCAAACACCCAATTGGATTCAAACGGATTTTTGGAAAGGAAGAATCGGGAATTGATCTTTGGCGTAGTTGACAAGTGTGTTCTCCTCGTTCTTAGCTACACGGTGATACTAGTGGTAAGCTCTAACTCCGAAATTCATTTTCGTGTTCATCATTCAAATTTGGGGCTTTTGATTGTATGATTCATAGATGAAACCCATTTAGTTGCTAATTGAAGATTAACACCAAGATTCGGGTATATAAGTGTTAAAGGCGGGTTTTGGGTTGGTTAATGATTTAACCATGTTTAAGACTTGAGAATGGTGTATAATCATTAGCATTAGTGATTATTGGTGTTTTGGAGACTTTTAGGGTTTTCATGGTTGACTAATTTTGACTAGAGTCAAAATTAGGGTTTGTTGAGGATTATGACCCGATTGTTGATTTATTAAGGTTTATAAATTTAAAATGGATTAAGTTGAAGTATAAAACCGAGTTAAACATGTTTTGGTGTCAAAACTTGTAAATGGTGAGATTTTGACCTTATGGGTCAAAATTAGGGTTTGTGGGCAATTTTGAGAACGATAAGTGTTTAACACTTGTATTCGGGTTTAATTAGCATATTAGGACCATTATCACTTGTGTTAGTAATTATTGGTTAGTTTGGGCGCGGTTTGTACTTGGAATTACATTTGGGTCGAATTTGCACTAAGTGTCAAATTGGGTTGGTTTGTAAATCCAATCTAAGTGTGTTGTTGAATTTGTGATAATGGAATAGGTACTTTCCATTGACGAGTTGCGGATTACTTGGTTGCATTCATCAAGGCTTAAGGTGAGTGTTAATATCCTATATGCATATGTATGTGTAGGATGGGTGCGGGTCGGGAGAAGTGGTTCTCGGTTATAGAGCTCACTTCACATATAGGTGGATTTGATGGACTTGGGTACATGTCCAATTGGCACGGTTGTGCGTTTTGGTTGACCACCTTTGGCAAGGTGCAGACTTCGTGTTTACATTATCACATGGGCTTGTGAGTGGAATAATCATATACGTATGTATATGAGTTATTTATTTGTGGGGTAAGGGTTTAAAGTTCGTTGTTGACGATACCGTACCCTAGAGTATATTGTGGTGTTGATGAGGGCTTAAAGTTCGATGTTGACGATACCTCATATATGGAATTTAAGTTCGATGTTGACGATGCCATACGACTATTGTAGTGACGCTGATGAGGGTTTAAAGTTCGTTGTTGACGATACCTCATATGTGGGTTTTAAGTTCGATGTTGACGATACCACATTAATTCATTCGATGAGGGTTTTAAGTTCGATGTTGACGATACCTCATACGTGGGTTTTAAGTTCGATGTTGACGATACCACGTTAATTGGGACGAATGGGATTTAAGTTCGATGTTGACGATACCATTCGTAGAGCTAGCCTTGAAATCTTGAATACTTTTGGATGTTGTGAACATCGACGTTTGTCGTATTATTGTGATATATACATATATTGTCGTATTGTTGTGATGTAGCTAACCCTCTGGGTGTAGCTTAATGGCGTTGTTCACATCGTCGTTGGTGAACTTACCTTATTGTTGACATTGTTAGCTTGCTAACCCTCTGGGTGTAGCTTAATGGCGTTGTTCACATCATCGTTGGTGAACTTACCTTATTGTTGACATTGTTAGCTTGTTGCTTAGTGATCGTACGGTATGTTTAGACTAGCTTGCCTTTATGCTTGGATGCTCCGGTATGCGGTATTTGATATTTTGTGGCGTGTCCATTTTATGCATATATATGTATGTAGTATATTCTCACTCACTAAGCGTTAGCTTACCCTCTCGTTGTTGATATTTTTATAGGTTCGCATGCTTGGCGGCTCGGGTAAGCTTGGGAATTAGAGATCTCGGCTAGGTTGCTTTAGAAGATCTTGCTTTTGGACTCGATTAGGATTTGGGTAGCGTAGTCCCAAATCACCATGCTCGGTTTTGTGTAAACGTAACTAGTCGGGTCATAATGATTATAACCGGTTTACGATTTAATTAATGAACCATTGTATTAAGGAGTTTAAATCATTAATGTATGTTTTAAGTTCGATGAACTTACTTTGATAACAAATACGTTTTGGAATATGTGTAACGGGACCTAAAGTATTATTTAACGCGTATTAAAAGGAAAAATTTTTATGGGCCGGCTTTAATACGGGTTGGGTTGTTTCAAAATATGTACATATATATCAAAGTATGATCAAAATATATTTACAACATTTTTATTACGTTTTAATGATTTGAGTTTGTTAAATCAGCAGTCCTCGTTAGTAACCTACAACTAGTTATCCACAGTTAGATGTACAGAAATAAATCAATATATAATATCTCGAATCAATCCACGACCCAGTGTATACAAGTCTCAGGCTATATCACAACTCGAAGTATATATATTATTTTGGAATCAACCTCAACCCTGTATAGCTAACTCCAGCATTACTGCATATAGAGTGTCTATGGTTGTTCCGAAATATATATATAGATGGGTCGATATGATATGTCAAAACATTGTATTCGTGTCTATGGTATCTCAAGATTACATAATATATGTTTGAATACATGTATAATACAATATAAGTTAGTTAAGTTAGGGTTTGTATAGATTTGTTACAAATTTCACGTAGCTACAACAAGCAAAATTATCCAATCTTGTTTTACCCATAATTTCTTCGTTTTAAATCCGTTTTGAGTGATTCAAGTTGCTATGGTTTCATATTGAACTTAAGTTTATATAACTAAACAGAAAAGTATAAGTTTATAGTCGAAAATACAGGTTACAAGTCAATATTGTAAGAGGTAGTCATTTCAGTCGAAAGAACGACGTCTTGATGACCATTTTGAAAAACATACTTCCACTTTGAGTTTAACTATGATTTTTGGATATAGTTTCATGTTAACAAGAAAAATCATTTTCCCAGAAGAACAACTTTTAAATCAAAGTTTATCATAGATTTTAATTATCAAACCCAAAACAGCCCGCGGTGTTACTACAACGGCGTATGTCCGGTTTTACAGTGTTTTTCCTGTTTTCAGGTTTTAAATCATTAAGTTAGCATATCATATAGATATAGAACATGTGTTTAGTTGATTTTAAAATTCAAGTTAGAAGGATTAACTTTATTTGCGAACAAGTTTAGAATTAACAAAACTATGTTCTAGTGATTACATGATCAAATCTTCGAATAAGATAGTTATATATATATGAATCGAATGATGTTATGAACATCATTACTACCTTAAGTTTAGTAGGTAAACCTACTGGAAGTGTCAAAAATTGATCTAGCTTCATAGGATTCTTGGATGACTTGAAAGTTCTTGAAGTAGAATCATAACCCAAAAACAAGTTCAAGTAAGATTTTCACTCGAAATAAGATTGTTAAAGTTATAGGAATTGAATAAAAGTTTGAATATGAGTATTACCTTGAATTAGAAAGATATCTTACTATAAATAATAAAGATTTCTTGAGATTGGATGATCACTTGAAATGGATTTGCAAGATTGGAAGTAAGCTAGTAAACTTGAAAGTGTTCTTGATGTGTTCTTGAGTTGTTGTTTTGTAAGTTATTTTATGTTTGAATTTTTGAGCTAGATTGAGCTAGATTTTGATGAAGATGATGAATAACACTTAGAACAATGAAGAACACTTGAGAGAGATTAATTTGATTCAAGAAAATTGCAAAGTGAATGTGTTTGTGAGTACCATTCTACACGTGAATTTGTAGTCTCCATATAGGCTCCATTAGTTTGTAATTTTGTGAGATATTTCATGCTAGATATTAAATGATGGTTCCCACATGGTTAGGTGACTCACAAGGGCTGCTAAGAGCTGATCATTGAAGTGTATATACCAATAGTAAATACATTTAGAAGTTGGGTATTGTACGAGTACGAATACGGGTGCATACGAGTAGAATTGTTGATGAAAATGAACGAGGACGTAATTGTAAGCATTTTTGTTAAGTAGAAGTACTTTGATATGTGTCTTGAAGTCTTTCAAAAGTATATGAATACATCTTAAAATACTACATGTATATACCTTTTAACTGAGTCGTTAAGTCATCGTTAGTCGTTACGTGTAAGTGTTGTTTTGAAACCTTTAAGTTAACGATCTCATTAAATATTGTTAACCCATTGTTTATTAAATCTAAAGAGATGTTAAATTATTACATTATCATGATATTATGATATATGAATATATCTTAATACGATATATAAACATTAAAGTGTCGTTACGACGATAATCGTTACATATATGTCTCGTTTTGAAATCCTTAAGTTGGTAGTCTTGTTTTACATATGTAGTTCATTGTTAACATACTTAATGATATAAATAATTATCAATTTATCATGTTAAATATAGTTTAACAATATCTTAATATGATACATATGTACTTAGTATGACGTTGTCATAACGATAATCGTTATATATATCGTTTCGAGTTTCTTAATTCAATAGTCTCATTTTATGTATATAACTCATTGTTAATATACCTAGTGAGATACTTTCTTATCATAATATCATGTTAACTATATATATGTCCATATATATATCACCATATAGTTTTTACAAGTTTTAACGTTCGTGAATCGCCGGTCAACTTGGGTGGTCAATTGTCTACATGAAACTCATTTCAAATAATCAAGTCTTAACAAGTTTGATTGCTTAACATGTTAAAAATATTTAATCATGTAAATATACCAAGTTCATTATATATATATATATATATATATATATATATATATATATATATATATATATATATATATATATAAACATGGAAAAGTTCGGGTCACTACAGTACCTACCCGTTAAATAAATTTCGTCCCGAAATTTTAAGCTGTTGAAGGTGTTGACGAATCTTCTGGAAATAGGTACGGGTATTTCAGCTTCATTTGATCTTCACGCTCCCAGGTGAACTCGGGTCCCCTACGAGCATTTCATTGAACCTTGATGATTGGTATCTTATTTTTCTTGAGCCTTTTACCCTCACGATCCATTATCTCGACGAGTTCTTCAACGAATTGTAGTTTTTCGTTGATTTTAATTTCGTCTAAAGGAATAGTGAGATCTTCTTTAGCTAAGCACTTCTTCAGATTCGAGACGTGAAAGGTATTATGTACATTGGCGAGTTGTTGAGGTAATTCAAGTCGGTAGGCTACTGGTCCGACACGATCTAAAATCTTGAATGGTCCAATGTATCTTGGATTTAGTTTCCCCCGTTTACCAAATTGAACAACGCCTTTCCAAGGAGAAACCTTAAGCATGACCATCTCTCCAATTTCAAATTCTATATCTTTCCTTTTAAGGTCCGCGTAGCTCTTTTGTCGACTCTGAGCGGTTTTCAACCGTTGTTGAATTTGGATGATTTTCTCGGTAGTTTCTTGGATTATCTCCGGACCCGTAATATGTCTATCCCCCAATTCATTCCAACAAATCGGAGATCTACACTTTCTACCATAAAGTGCTTCGAACGGTGTCATTTCGATACTCGAGTGGTAACTGTTGTTGTAGGAAAATTCTGCTAATGGTAGATGTCAATCCCAACTGTTTTCAAAATCAATAACACATGCTCATAGCATGTCTTCAAGAGTCTGTATCGTCCTTTCGCTCTGCACATCGGTTTGTGGATGATAGGCAGTACTCATGTCTAGAAGAGTTCCCAATGCTTGCTGTAATGTCTGCCAAAACCTTGAAACAAATCGGCCATCTCTATCAGAGATAATAGAGATTGGTATTCCATGTCTAGAGACAACTTCCTTTAGGTATAATCTCGCCAACTTCTCCATTTTATCATCTTCTCTCATTGGCAGAAAGTGTGCTGACTTGGTGAGACGATCGACTATTACCCAAATAGTATCATAACCACTTGCAGTCCTTGGAAATTTAGTAATAAAATCCATGGTAATGTTTTCCCATTTCTATTCCGAGATTTCATGTTGTTGAAGTAGACCTGATGGTTTTTGATGTTCATATTTGACCTTAGAACACGTCAAACATTCTCCCACATATCTAGCAATATCGGCTTTCATACCCGGCCACCAAAAGTGCTTCTTGAGATCTTTGTACATCTTTCCCGCTCCGGGATGTATGGAGTATCTGGTTTTATGTGCTTCCTTAAGTACCATTTCTATCATACCTCCAAACTTTGGTACCCAAATTCTTTCAGCCCTATACCGGGTTCTGTCTTCCCGAATATTAAGATGTTTTTCCAATCCTTTGGGTATTTCATTCTTCAAATTTCCCTCTATTAAAACTCCCTGTTGCGCCTCCTTTATTTAAGTAGTAAGGTTAGTTTGAATGATTATATTCATAGCTTTTACTCGTATAGGTTCTCTATCCTTTCTGCTCAAGGCGTCGGCTACCACATTTGCCTTCCCCGGGTGGTAACGAATCTCAAAGTCGTAATCATTCAATAGTTCAATCCACCTACGCTGTCTCATGTTCAGTTGTTTCTGATTAAATATATGTTGGAGACTTTTGTGGTCGGTATATATAATACTTTTGACCCCATATAAGTAGTGCCTCCAAGTCTTTAATGCAAAAACAACAGCGCCTAATTCTAAATCGTGAGTCGTATAATTTTGCTCGTGAATCTTCAATTGTCTGGACGCATAAGCAATTACCTTCGTTCGTTGCATTAATACACAGCTGAGGCCTTGCTTTGAGGCGTCACAATATATCACAAAATCATCATTCCCTTTAGGTAATGACAATATAGGTGTCGTAGTTAACTTTTTCTTCAACAATTGAAATGCTTTCTCCTGCTCATCCTTCCATTCAAATTTCTTCCCTTTATGCGTTAATGCAGTCAAGGGTTTTGCTATTTTGGAAAAATCTTGGATGAACCTTCTGTAGTAACCATCCAGTCCTAAAAATTGGCGTATATGCTTCGGATTTCTCGAGGTTTCCCACTTTTCAACGGTTTCAATCTTTGCTGGATCCACCTGAATACCTTCTTTGTTCACTATGTGTCCGAGGAATTGAACTTCTTCCAACCAAAATGCACACTTTGAAAACTTAGCGTACAGTTTTTCTTTCCTCAACAAATCTAGCACTTTTCTCAAATGTTCTTCGTGCTGTTGATCATTCTTTGAGTAAATGAGTATGTCATCAATGAAAACAATGACAAACTTGTCAAGGTATGGTCCACACACTCGGTTCATAAGGTCCATGAACACAGCTGGTGCATTAGTCAAACTAAACGGCATAATCATAAACTCGTAATGACCGTAACGCATCCTAAAAGCAGTTTTTGGAATATCATCCTCCTTCACCCGCATTTGATGATATCCAGAACGTAAATCAATCTTCGAGTACACTGACGAACCTTGCAGCTGATCAAATAAATCGTCGATTCTCGATAGTGGATAACGGTTCTTGATGGTAAGTTTGTTCAACTCTCTATAGTCGATACATAATCTAAATGTACCATCTTTCTTTTTGACAAACAAAATAGGAGCTCCCCACGGTGATGTGCTTGGTCGAATGAAACTACGCTCTAAAAGTTCTTGTAATTGGCTCTGAAGTTCCTTCATTTCGCTGGGTGCGAGTCTGTATGGAGCACGAGCTATTGGTGCAGCTCTCGGTACAAGGTCTATTTGAAATTCAACAGATCGGTGTGGAGGTAGTCCCGGTAATTCTTTCGAAAATATATCGGGAAATTCTTTTACGACGGGAACATCATTGATGTTCTTTTCTTCGAAATTGACTTTCTCGACGTGTGTTAGCACAGCATAACAACATTTTCTTATTAGTTTTTGCACCTTCAGGTTACTAATAAGATTTAACTTCGCGTTGCTCTTTTCTCTGCACACCATTAAGGGTTTTCCTTTTTCTCATATAATGCGAATTGCATTTTTGTAACAAACGATCTCTGCTTTCACTTCTTTCAACCAGTCCATACCGATTATCACATCAAAACTCCATAACTCTACTGGTATCAAGTCAATCTTAAATGTTTCGTCAACCAGTTTAATTTCTCGATTCCGACATATATTATCTGCTGTAATTAATTTAACGTTTGCTAATTCGAGTGAAAATTTATTATCCAAGGGCGTCGGTGGGCAACTTAGTTTAGCACAAAAATCTCTACTCATATAGCTTCTATCCGCACCCGAATCAAATAAAACATAAGCAGATTTATTGTCAATAAGAAACGTACCCGTAACAAGCTCCGGGTCTTCTTGCGCTTCTGCCGTATTAATATTGAAAAATCTTCCGCAGCCCTGCCCATTAGTATTCCCCTGAATCGGGCAATTTCTACTAAAGTGGCCCAGTTTTTCACATCTAAAACAAACTATGGCGGTGTTATTTGTTCCGACATTATTTGTTCTTTTAGTTCTGTTATGCATTGGTCCGTAGATCTCGCACTTCATCGCGCTATGACCATTTCTTTTACATCTGTTGCAAAATGTCGTGCAGAACCCCGAGTGATGCTCTTCACACCTTTGGCATGGCTATTTTTGGTTTTTGTTGTCATTGTTGTTATTGAGATTGTTGTTGGGATTGTTATTGTTGTTGTTGTTATTGTTGTTGCGACGGTTATTGTAGTTGTTGTTGGAACGTTTGTTGAAGTTGTTGTTGCGATTGATGTTGCGGTTGTTGGGATAGTTATTGCGATTGTGGTTGTGATTGTTGTTGTTGTATTGGTGACTATTGTCACTGGTTTCTTCCCACTTTCTCTTGACTTGTTTCATGTTAGCCTTTTCGGCCACCTGCTCTTTAATCCTTCCTTCGATCTGGTTCACTAGTTTGTGAGCCATTCGACTTGCCTTTTGTATGGAGGCAGGCTCGTGTGAACTCACATCTTCTTGAATCCTTTCCGGTAACCCTTTTACAAATGCATCGATCTTCTCTTCTTCGTCTTCGAACGTTCTGGGACACAATAGGCACAACTCTGTGAATCGTCGTTCATACGTGGTGATATCGAAACCTTGCGTTCGTAATCCTCTAAGCTCTACCTTGGGCTTATTGACCTCGTTTCTGGGACGATACTGCTCGTTCATCAATTGCTTGAATGCTGACCACGGTAGTGCGTAAGCAGCATCTTGTCCTACCTGCTCGAGATAGGTATTCCACCATGTTAACGCCGTACCTGTGAAGGTATGCGTAGCGTACTTTACTTTGTCTTCTTCAGTACATTTACTTACGGCAAACACCGATTCAACCTTCTCGGTCCACCGTTTCAATCCGATTGGACCTTCGGTTCCATCAAATTTCAAAGGTTTGCAGGCAGTGAATTCTTTGTAGGAGCATCCTACACGATTTCCTGTGGAATTTGTTCCACTGCTAGAACCAGAGTTATTGTTGTTATTTTGCATTGCGGCCTGTACTGCGGCTATGTTCGCAGCAAGGAAAACACGGAAGTCTTCCTCACTCATGTTCAAGTTCTGATGAGTCGTCGGTGCCATTTCCTTTAAAAATAGCCAAAAGAATTGAGTTAATCATATATAATTTAAAAGTAGTCAATAGTATTTCGTAGCATAATATGAACTTATTTATAAAAGCTTTTTCTTCATATTAGCATTTTATAGTTTTAATTCGGGTAGTACCTACCCGTTAAGTTCATACTTAGTAGCTACTATACAATTCAACTACTACGATTATATATGAAAAACTTATTACAATAATATTTCGCGTTCAAACTTTTATACAATATTTTACAAACATACAATACCACTATTATATATATAGGATGAAATATAGCACATAATAACTTTGCTACACGACAGCTAATAAGGCAATTCTAGTTAATACGCAAGTCGTTCAGCAAAGGCAATAAAGACACGTAATTCATAAGTCCAGAAACAAGTCATGCATTCTGATTTTACTAAGACTATTTCCCATCCTTGGTCTTGTGGAAAATAACCGTTGTGACCGTTGACCATGCAGCATGTTGTAATTTTATCAAAAGGACGAGGGTTACGTAATGCCCAACAGCCCCGTAACAATCTAAAAACCTTGTTTCTCACCTCAACTACCGAGTCCATCACTTGTGGGAATATTTTATTTAAAAGTTGTAACCCAATGTTCTTTTTTCTCAATTTGGTGAGAAGCGAACATTATTAACCCGTAAGCATAACATGCTTCTTTATGTTGCATGTTAGAAGCTCTTTCTAAAGAACGGAGTCATATGTTGGGATATGTTGAGTCAAAATAGGTTCGTAACCCATAGCGTAAAATTGCATCTGGGTTTCCCGCACTAAATGCCTTAAAGAAAACTTGGCGTAACTTAAAGTCTCCCCAATGTGATATACCCCCATCTTTCAAAGGAAATCCTTTTATATACTAAGGCATGCCTGGAATGTCTTTCAAACGTTCGACAAACTAATTTTACCGTAAATAATTGTGCTGATGAATTCTGCCCGACTCTAGACAAGATTTCATCAATCATATCCCCTGGTAAGTCTTCTAAAATTTTTGGTTGTCTATCCTTAACGTCCATTTTTATTTTTATACTGTAAAATAAACAAGGATTAGATTCGTAAAAGATAATTAACAAACAATACAAGCAATTTTTACATATAACATAAAAATACAAACACATTACAATACATATATTACACAGCATGATTACAACTCTTTATTCCAACTCACTCGTTTCTTCTTCTTCGGACTTAGTTCGTTTGGCTAATTTCCTAGGGATACATGGTGATCCTCTAATACGAGCCATCATTTTCACAAATGGTTTAGAAAAATCTGGTGGCCTAGATGTTCCCGGATTATTGTTAAAATCTAAGAAATACGGGCGTTTACGATACACATAAAGTTCATCGGGGTCAGAATCAGGTTTCTCTATTTCGATGCCCTTTCACTTATTATTCTCTTTTGCCTTATTAAATTGAGTTGGGGTAATTTCTATAATATCATCGAAATCCTCGTCGGGATCCGATTCATCATAAAATTGGTAATTTTCCCAATATTTTGCTTCCTTGGCGGAAACACCATTGACCATTTTTAACTTTGGTCCATTGGTTGAGGATCTTCTTTTATTTAATCGTTTTACTGTAGGTATTAATATTTCATCCTCCGAAACCTCTTCTTCTTCCGGTTCCTCTTCTTCCGGTTCCTCCTCTTCCGGTTCTTCCTCTTTCGGTTCTTCCTCGGGAATTTGTGAATCTTTTCAAAATATATTCGACTCTTCATTATTATTAGGTGAGTCGATGGAATTTGTACTAGAGGTCGACATCTATCACACAATATCAAACACGTTAAGAGATTAATATATCACATAATATTTACATATTAATAATATATAGTTTCCAACAATAAGTGTTAAGCAATCGTTTTTAAAGAAAATACGGTCGAAGTCCAGACTCACTAATACATCCTAACAAACTCGGTAAGACACACTAATGCAATTTTCTGGTTCTCTAAGACCAACGCTCGGATACCAACTGAAATGTCCCGTTCATATTGATTATAAACGTTCCATATTAATTGATTTCGTTGCGAGGTTTTGACCTCTATATGAGACGTTTTTCAAAGACTGCATTCGATTTTAAAACAAACCATAACCTTTATTTTATCGATAAAGGTTTAAAAATGATAATAAAAAATATAGCATTTTCACACGACCATTACATAATGGTTTATAATAATATTACACAACAATATATGTCTTCGAATGCAGTTTTCAAACAATATTATACAAGCATGGACTCTAAATCTTGTCCTTAATTTAGTATGCAATAGCGGAAGCTCTTAACAATTACCTGAGAATAAACATGCTTAAAACGTCAACAAAAATGTTGGTGAGTTATAGGTTTAACCTATATTTATCAATCGTAATAATAGACCACAAGATTTCATATTTTCATTTTTCATAAACATCATCCCATACATAGAGATAAAAATCATTCATATGGTGAACACCTGGTAACCGACATTAACAAGATGCATATAAGAATATCCCCATCATTCTGGGACATCCATCGGACATGATATAAAAACTCGAAGTACTAAAGCATCAGCTACAACGGATGGGGTTTTTGGGCCCAATAGATCTATCTTTAGGATTCGCGTCAATTAGTAGACTGGTTTACTAATTCTTAGGTTACCAAGCAAAAGGGGCATATTCGGCTTCAATCATTCAACCATAGAAAGTAGTTTCACGTACTTATGTCTATTTTGTAAAACATTTATAAAATTGCATGTATTCTCATCCCAAAAATATTAGATTTTTTAAATTGGGACTATAACTCACTTTCACAGATTTTTAATTCGTCGGGAAGTAAGACTTGGCCACGGGTTGATTCACGAACCTATAACAAATATGTACATATATATCAAAGTATGATCAAAATATATTTACAACATTTTTATTACGTTTTAATGATTTGAGTTTGTTAAGTCAGCAGTCCTCGTTAGTAACCTACAACTAGTTGTCCACAGTTAGATGTACAGAAATAAATCAATATATAATATCTCGAATCAATCCACAACCCAGTGTATACAAGTCTCAGGCTAGATCACAACTCAAAGTATATATATTATTTTGGAATTAACCTCAACCCTGTATAGCTAACTCCAGCATTCCTGCATATAGAGTGTCTATGGTTGTTCCGAAATATATATATAGATGGGTCGATATGATATGTCAAAACATTGTATTCGTGTCTATGGTATCCCAAGATTACATAATATATGTTAGAATACATGTATAATACAATATAAGTTAGTTAAGTTAGGGTTTGTATAGATTTATTACAAATTTCACGTAGCTACAACAAGCAAAATTATCCAATCTTGTTTTACCCATAATTTCTTCGTTTTAAATCCGTTTTGAGTGATTCAAGTTGCTATGGTTTCATAATGAACTTAAGTTTATGAAACTAAACAGAAAAGTATAAGTTTATAGTTGAAAATACAGGTTACAAGTCAATATTGTAAGAGGTAGTCATTTCAGTCGAAAGAACGACGTCTTGATTACTATTTTGAAAAACATACTTCCACTTTGAGTTTAACCATGATTTTTGGATATAGTTTCATGTTAATAAGAAAAATCATTTTTCCAGAAGAACAACTTTTAAATCAAAGTTTATCATAGATTTTAATTATCAAACCCAAAACAGCCCGCGGTGTTACCACAACGGCGTATGTCCGATTTTACGATGTTTTTCGTGTTTCCAGGTTTTAAATCATTAAGTTAGCATATCATATAGATATATAACATGTTTTTAGCATATCATAAAATGCATGTATTCTCATCCCGAAATATTTAAAGTTTAAAAGTGGGACTATATACTCACCATACAGTATTTCGTAGTAGAAATACATATAACATCATTTAACAAGTATAAGGTTGGCCTCGGATTCACGAACCTATAATTATATATATTTATATATTGGTTAATATCTATTTAACAATTAAGTCAAATCCTAGTGTACCTCAATCCTAATGCTCGAGACTAATATGCAAAAGTTAACAAAAATGAATTTGACTCAAAATGATTTCCAAAGTTTACACATGATTAAATATCGTCATTTTATATTTTTAAATATTTTTACAAAATTTATTAGAGTAGATAATAATATAATTTATTTATTAATAAATAAAATTTATATAAAAATATACTAAAACGATAAGTTAATATTTTATAATAATAATAATATTTCCATTAAAAATAATACTTTTAATAAAAATAATAATTTTAATGTTAATGAACATAAATTGATAGTTTTAATAATAATAACGATCAAAATAATAATTTGATAGTTTTGATAAAAATATTATTTTTAGTTATTAATAATAAAAATCATAATAATAATAATAATAATAATAATAATAATAATAATAATAATAATAATAATAATAATAATAATAATAATAATAATGATAAAAATCAAATAATAACAACGATGATTTTAACGACACCGTAATAATAAAAATAGTCATTTTTAATTATTAATACAAAAATTCAATTGACTATAACTTCTAATCCGTCCGTCGAATCCATTCGATATCTAAATCAAAAGTTTATAGTTTTTCGCCACATTTCCAAAAACATGCATATCATATACCTTATCTCAACCGCATGAGTAACTAATTCAGATTCTATCCTAATATATATTTTGACAATAATAAATATACAAACATGCATGATCCTAAATTCTCGAGCACTAGTCAGGGACACACTAATAATAAATAAAAGTTAAGTTATGAGTGCTCACGTATCAATATTGAGATTCAATATTGCAGGAAAGTATGTAGACGCAACGGAGATGATAAACACTAGATTGACCTCACGAGCATACCCCCAAACATACCCATAACCTCTATAGCTATAACCCATAACTTTCTTAGCTCTATCCCACTCATAAACCCGTTTTGAAAACATTTGGGCAGAACCTCATCGTAGTATTTTATGTTTAATACAGATAATAATACTACTACTACTAATAATAATATCATTAATCTTGATAATATTAATAATAATAATAATAATAAACAATATATACTCCGTATGTGTGTGAGAGATCGATAGATGGATAGGATAAAAAAAACTGGAACCAGCATCAAATTTATATGCAATTTTTGTCCACCTAACCCACCCATCACTTTTATGTCGGCAAAACATTACGCGTTTCGCGTAGATGGGTACGCGATCCGCATAAGGTATATTCACGAAAGTTGTAGATTTTTGAGTTACGGTCGTCTGGACACCAAGATCACCCTTTTTCGAGTCAGTATGAATTGGTTATGATTTTTCTCGTGCAAGTGCGCAGGTTTAGTGATTTCCAACATTTTAACTTACAATCTTGTGATGAAATGTGGTAGTCTTTTGGTGCTCATTAGAAGTCTTTATTTTATCTTTATTTTTATTTTTATATCATTGAAAATTCATAAAAATATTTTATAATCAAATTCTATTATATCAAAAATGTGTTCGTACTTAATTGAATAAATATAATTTAGTTTTCCAGAATTAGTTATATTCAAAATCATTCTTTAAAAGGTTTCATCTATATCGTAAAACGTTTTATATTTAGTTAAATATTATATTTAGTCATTTTGTAAAATATATAAATATACATTTAATGAACACGTTTTATATAACCGTTGAAAATTATTTAAATATTTATTTTTATCAAACTCACGGACCGTTTTCATTGAAATTTGTCAAAAGGTTTCTAGAAAGATTCCAACTTTTAAGATAACGTTAAAACCTTTATTTTTATTAAAATGACTCGTTAATAATTTGACAAAAATAGTTTCAGATATTTATAAAATTATATTATCTTTTACTTTCGCCGATAAACATAGTAATCTTATATCGAAACCAAATATTACATATCTAATACCTTGTTAATGTTATCAATTAAATAGTATATATCGTATATACACATAAATGTTCATGAATCGTCAGGCTTGGTCAAAAGGTAACTAATTATCCGAATATGGCTTTCAAACTTTCTAGACTCAACATTACAGATTTTGCTTATCGTGTCGGAAACATATAAAGATTAAGGTTTAAATTTGGTCAGAAATTTCCGGGTCATTACAGTACCTACCCGTTAAAGAAATTTCGTCCCCGAAATTTGATAGAGGTCGTCATGGATAACAATGGGAATGTTTTTATGACAAATATGAGGTAATAATGGAGTTTTATGATTATTGAGAGATATAGATAAAACGATTCGATCATGTGATGCGGACGAGTGAAGCTATCACAAAAGAGTGAAATGAGTAAGTAAATATATTCGTTTCAACCGATGACATAATTACTATTGATTTCCGGGATTTAAGGGATTTAAAGAAAATCTTACGTAATAAGATTTGGTTCTTCGACGATCAGGATCTTCTTTGATTTAATGCGGCAATCTGTTTCGATTTCTCTATCGGATACTTCACTATAAATCCACTCCTTCGTTTCCTTATTTTTCACAACTCACATCTTCTACTCTTTTTCTTTAATTCCTACTTCAAGACATTCGTCGATATGCTCCATCCAATTCTGATTCTTGATATACTCCTAATTTTCACATCCGTCATTCTTCTCTTTCATCTACCACCGGAGGATTTTATTTACTTCTACTATTGTCTTGGGGTTATAGTGTTTTTAATCTTCCCGTGCCTTTACGTGGCAATACGTATTGATATGAACGGTTTATAGTTTCAGGGTTGTTATTGGGCTTTATATTTTTCCTTATATTTTGATGTCCGTACTTCTGTCTTCTATAATCATTGTCATCCATAGTTAATGCTCTCTCCTATTTGCTGCGATTTATACTTCAATTTCTATTTTGGGGCTTTGTCCCTTCGTTTCCTCTTCCCGTCCTCGAGTCAAGCGAGCAATGGTCCGAAATTCGTAGGTATGAAATTTGGAATGAACATAGCTAATGCTTTTAGAAAGAAATGATAATGATATGATTTTGATTTGTCAAATTACCAGATTATCTTGGGACAGACCGAATTATCAAGAAATATTTTCTTGATATTTTTAGAATTTGAATAGAATGTAAGAGTCGTGTAACATGGCACATGATGATGGTACTGTGAATCATCACATTCCATTAGAAACTCAACATGACTTACTGTAATATAATGACGTTGATCAAGTGTCATTATATTATACTAATTCATGCACCAGTTCCCAACACTTCTTAAAAACATTCATATTTTAAACTCGAAGGTTTCAGAATTTAGAAACTAACACAGTTTCTTTTATGTTGTAACGCAGATGTTATGAAGTGATAAATGATTTCAGATAAGGATAGTTGTGAAAATATCTTCAGAAATATGGAGAATATGCATAACGGAAGATATGAAAATATCTTATAATATCTAAGATAAGATGATGATGAAGAATATCACCTGGAAAGATTTAGAATAAGGAGTAGAGTTTTCACTAACGGTTTCAGCAGGCACTGAATCATTTGGATTCTTTGAAGGCAGATTCATTCCTTGTGATTTATCTACAGCCTCTTTCATACTTTGCTCAATCCATTTTCCAGTTCCAACCCTTCTCTTTTTCTGAGCTTTACCAACACTCTGTACTTTATCGTCAACCTTTGACTTGTTTAAGTCGTTTACAGTTTTTGCTACTTCATCCGCATTTCAAGAACTAGTTCGCAGTTCAGGATGTTTTTCAAAAACTTCACATTCGAAATATGTAATTCTTAGGGATAGACGTTATAGGTATGACGGGAGAAGTTCTGCGAGATTTTCAAAATACTGATTGCGGATTCCGCCCAAGAGATGATGAGCTGCTGGTACATCTGCTGATAATGTCGTAGAATATAAAAGGTTCTCCAGTAACGACGTCGAAAGGACAACGTGTATATATCGAGGTTATAATAAGGCTTATTCATATGAACCAATGAAGATGATTTGCTGGAGCAATGACAAAAATTAGCTACTTTGAAAAGGAATTGTAAGGTTATTTTTGCTAATAAATGCTAAGGAATTCGACGCGGGTACATGTTAAACTATGACTTTGGGTTCGAGAGTTTTTCAGGTGCATAAATCTTTTCTTCCGTAGATGAAGTGCGGCTGGTTCATCTTCTTGGTTGAGGTGTTTTCAAAAATCATGAAAAGATTTGAACGCGGATTGTAACTGTCGAGGTACAATTGAGGTTTAAGATGAAATCAAGTGGCAAACTTGAAGAATTGTTTAGTTACATATGTTATAATCAATATTTTAATTCATTTTAATTGTCCGAAGTTAGCAGTCCAAGAGTCCAACTGTCCAATAGTCCAATAAATTCATGTATAATTTAATATATAATATTCGAATTAATTAATACGTATCGTGACCCGTGTACCGGTCTCAGTATTGATCACAACTCAAACCATATATATATTTTGGAATCAACTCTAACCCTGTATAGCCAACTCCAACATTCACATATAGAGTGTCTATGGTTGTTCCGAAATATATATATAGATGGGTCGATATGATAAGTCGAAACCTTGTATACGTGTCCCGTTATTTAAAGTGCGTAAAATAAATAAATATATATCATGACCCGTGTACAACGTATTGTCTCAGAATTAATCCGACGTATTGTGTACATGTGTCCCGATTTAAAGTGCGTAAAAGTAAATAACAGAAATTAAATGACGATAAATAAAATTGCGAGAATGTAAATTGCGAGAATGTAAATTGCGATAAATAAAATGTAACCAGTTAGCTAGGAACAGTTAGCTAGGAACAGTTAGCGTGGAATCTTAACAAAATTCATCATAGTTAATTTGTTTGTTTCTAACACTTTTTATTTTGTCCAATGTTTTCTTCGTTATGCCACTTGTTGGATTTCGATAGGTCAAAATCCAAATATGAAATTTGAATGGAAATGATTGTTCTGCAGTGAACAGATACGTATATCGGTGGTTGTAAGTAGGATAGTAAATGACCGTTGAATCAGATTCGAAGAATATACAGTATAACTTATTAATGTGAAATCTAAATATTCCTCAGGTACTACCTACCCGTTAAAATATTTTTCATCATTAACAGTTTGTACGAAGGAATTTTTAATTACAATCTTTATGAAAATATACTTATGTATATATTTTCTTCAGATGTAATCATGGATTTAATGAGTCAATAAGATATTAAACTCATTTGATTTATCGTTAATACTAGATTACATAATCTCTAAAACTTTAGAAATTACATAATCGCCATGTCGAGCGAAGATAAATGAGGTAGAATGATACGTAAAGCGGAGATAATCGATGTAGAATGATATGTAGAACAAAGATCATACTCGAAGTATAGATGGTGATATTGAGGCATGTGATGTTGATATCCGAGGCACAGATTATGATGTTGAGGTTTATGACGTGGTTGTGGTTGGGGGTGATAAGTGTATTGTCGGCGTTGATGATGGTGGTACTGATTATACTGCTGGTGCTACTGCTGATGTTTGTAACCTTCGCACCATGTTCTCCAAAGCCGTCACGCGTTCTGCTAGTATACCGGGATGATTGACGGTTGGAGCGAGCGGATGAATAGGATTCGAAATATGGGATAGTATATAATCGTGACGAAATAATCTAGAAATAAGAGAGAAAATGGTTTCTCAAACAGGTTTGCCGGTAAGCGCTTCAAGTTCATCACTAAGAGGGCAATTTGGTGGATGGAAGGGATCTTCGATGTGAAATGATTTTCAGATATCGGATGATATTCTAACTATATAGAATATCTATATATATATAATCCTAAAGATTTCGTAGACTACAGAGGAATTTACGGCATATGTCAGGCAAGTCTACGGATGCGCTAAGATATGAATTATCAGATATGCTAAGTTATGAATTTTGTCTATACACTATCGATGCACTAAATGCAGTAAGACGTATCTAGACTTGTAAATGATAAGCAGGTAATTCCCTAAGGATGATAAGCAAATAATTTCCGACTAGAAATGATAAGCAAAACTTTTGACATGCAGACACGGTCGAAGTCCAGACTCATTAATGTATCCTAACAACTACTAGTCAGACACACTAATGCAAGACCTGGTTCGCTAAGACCACCGCTCTGATACCACATGAGACGACCCGACCCAATCCATAGGGACGAATACAATAACATATGATTACATTACAAGGTACTTGACCTCTATATGATACATTTTACAAACGTTGCATTTATTCTTAAAAGACAACCTTTCATTACATCAAGAGTTGACATGTACGCCTATCATTTCATAACCTCCAAATAGTCTAATCTGCTATTTACTCAATAATAATCTCTAATGAACTTCAATGACTCGAATGCAACGTCTTTTGAAATATGGCATGAATGACTCCAAGTAATATCCTTAATATGAGTTAATGCACAGCGGAAGATTTTCTTTAATTCCTGAGAATAACATGCTTTAAAACGTCAACATAAAGTTGGTGAGATATAGGTTTGATGCTAGCAGCGTTATAACTATAGACCACAAGATTTCATATTCATATACATTTTAATAAAAATATTCTAAGTTGTTGAGCACTTGGTAACCATACTTAACATTTAATCAACGTCGCATATTCCCTTTATTATGAAATCTCCCTACACCGTACCAAGTGTAGTCACCGAAACGAAGTACTGTGCAACCGTTGAATACTGGTCGTCCAGTCCGGTTGGGGTTGTCAGGCCCGATAGATCTATCAACAGGATTCGCGTTTACACTACCCCATGTAAATAGCAGTTACCAAGCTCAGGGAAATATGCCAGTGGTACAACTCAACGTAGAATATATTTTTAGTCACTTGTGTCTATAACGTAAATCATAAAATGCATGTATTCTCATCCCGAAATATTTAAAGTTTAAAAGTGAGACTATATACTCACCATACAGTATTTCGTAGTAGAAATACATATAACATCATTTAACAAGTATAAGGTTGGCCTCGGATTCACGAACCTATAATTATATATATTTATATATTGGTTAATATCTATTTAACAATTAAGTCAAATCCTAGTGTACCTCAATCCTAATGCTCGAGACTAATATGCAAAAGTTAACAAAAATGAATTTGACTCAAAATGATTTCCAAAGTTTACACATGATTAAATATCGTCATTTTATATTTTTAAATATTTTTACAAAATTTATTAGAGTAGATAATAATATAATTCATTTATTAATAAATAAAATTTTATATAAAAATATACTAAAACGATAAGTTAATATTTTATAATAATAATAATATTTCCATTAAAAATAATACTTTTAATAAAAATAATAATTTTAATGTTAATGAACATAAATTGATAGTTTTAATAATAATAACGATCAAAATAATAATTTGATAGTTTTGATAAAAATATTATTTTTAGTTATTAATAATAAAAATCATAATAATAATAATAATAATAATAATAATAATAATAATAATAATAATAATAATAATAATAATAATAATAATGATAAAAATCAAATAATAACAACGATGATTTTAACGACATCGTAATAATAAAAATAGTCATTTTTAATTATTAATACAAAAATTCAATTGACTATAACTTCTAATCCGTCCGTCGAATCCATTCGATATCTAAATCAAAAGTTTATAGTTTTTCGCCACATTTCCAAAAACATGCATATCATATACCTTATCTCAACCGCATGAGTAACTAATTCAGATTCTATCCTAATATATATTTTGACAATAATAAATATACAAACATGCATGATCCTAAATTCTCGAGCACTAGTCAGGGACACACTAATAATAAATAAAAGTTAAGTTATGAGTGCTCACGTATCAATATTGAGATTCAATATTGCAGGAAAGTATGTAGACGCAACGGAGATGATAAACACTAGATTGACCTCACGAGCATACCCCCGAACATACCCATAACCTCTATAGCTATAACCCATAACTTCCTTAGCTCTATCCCACTCATAAACCCTTTTTGAAAACATTTGGGCAGAACCTCATTGTAGTATTTTAGGTTTAATACAGATAATAATACTACTACTACTAATAATAATATCATTAATCTTGATAATATTAATAATAATAATAAATATTAATAATAATAATAATAATAATAATAATAAACAATATATACTCCGTATGTGTGTGAGAGATCGATAGATGGATAGGATTAAAAAAACTGGAACCAGCATCAAATTTATATGCAATTTTTGTCCACCTAACCCACCCATCACTTTTATGTCGGCAAAACATTACGCGTTTCGCGTAGATGGGTACGCGATCCGCGTAAGGTATATTCACGAAAGTTGTAGATTTTTGAGTTACGGTCATCTGGACACCAAGATCACCCTTTTTCGAGTCAGTATGAATTAGTTATGATTTTTCTCGTGCAAGTGCGCAGGTTTAGTGATTTCCAACATTTTAACTTACAATCTTGTGATGAAATGTGGTAGTCTTTTGGTGCTCATTAGAAATCTTTATTTTATCTTTATTTTTATTTTTATATCATTGAAAATTCATAAAAATATTTTATAATCAAATTCTATTATATCAAAAATGTGTTCGTACTTAATTGAATAAATATAATTTAGTTTTCCAGAATTAGTTATATTCAAAATCATTCTTTAAAAGGTTTCATCTATATCGTAAAACGTTTTATATTTAGTTAAATATTATATTTAGTCATTTTGTAAAATATATAAATATACATTTAATGAACACGTTTTATATAACCGTTGAAAATTATTTAAATATTTATTTTTATCAAACTCACGGACCGTTTTCATTGAAATTTGTCAAAAGGTTTCTAGAAAGATTCCAACTTTTTAGATAACGTTAAAACCTTTATTTTTATTAAAATGACTCGTTAATAATTTGACAAAAATAGTTTCAGATATTTATAAAATTATATTATCTTTTACTTTCACCGATAAACATAGTAATCTTATATCGAAACCAAATATTACATATCTAATACCTTGTTAATGTTATCAATTAAATAGTATATATCGTATATACACATAAATGTTCATGAATCGTCAGGCTTGGTCAAAAGGTAACTGATTATCCGAATATGGCTTTCAAACTTTCTAGACTCAACATTACAGATTTTGCTTATCGTGTCGGAAACATATAAAGATTAAGGTTTAAATTTGGTCAGAAATTTCCGGGTCATTACAGTGAGATACTTTATTATCATAATATCATGTTAACTATATATATGTCCATATATATATCACCATATTGTTTTTACAAGTTTTAACGTTCGTGAATCGCCGGTCAACTTGGGTGGTCAATTGTCTACATGAAACTCATTTCAAATAATCAAGTCTTAACAAGTTTGATTGCTTAACATGTTTGAAAACATTTAATCATGTAAATATACCAATTTCATTATACATATATAAACATGGAAAAGTTCGGGTCACTACAATATATATATATATATATATATATATATATATATATATATATATATATATATATATATATATATATATATATATATATATATATATATATATATATATATATATATATATATATATATATATAAACAACCACATATAGTTAAGTAACTATCCTATCATTTCAAATTTACATAGTAAATCTACAAGAAAAAACAAAAATGACAAAGAGTCTAGTAGACCAATTAATTATAGCTTTTTTATATCTAGAAAATAACAAAAAATGACGTAACAATAATATTGTCCGAAACGTGCACGATTTTGAAGCTAGAATCCCTAAATTTAGCAATTTCGAAGCCGCCAAATATTCCAAAGAGAAGTAAATAAGATACTAGTAATGATACTATGTTTCTTCTCATGAAAAGACAGATTATCAAGCCATGACCGCATATCGTCTGTGACGACCCGACAAAATCGTCATTGACGGTGCCGTCAACTTAGGTCCCGTTACGTGGTCGTAGTCCCTAAATGAGACGCGTTTGACCAAAATTATGTCGCATTCATTTGAAACTTATAAGACTTGTAAATTTTTAAGTAAACCAAACGGTTCGACAACAAGTATAAGTTTACAAAAGTTAATAAGTATAAATGAAATAACTTGCGACATAATATAAGTTGAAAATCACGAATGCTATCAATAGCGTATGCATGTAAACATTAAGTTTGAATCCAAAGGTGCTATCACTAGCGTATGCATGTATGCTTGACTATGCTTGACCCCAAGCAAGTAATCAAAGTGTGCGGAAGCATGTATCAAGTAGCCAAGTATAAACCTAAGAAAACATATAGAAAATTGTCAACTAAAAACGTTGGTGAAATCATAGGTGTATTTGTAAACGTTGTTTTTGAACCATAAGATTTAGTATGAGTTGATTATCCAAATAGTTTGCATTTCGAAGATGTTGTACGTTTGTCGAGCACCCAATTATCAAGGCTTCACTGAATGGTACCTCTGAATCATAGTGTTAGAACCTACACTATACCCAAAAATATATTTCATCCACCGACAGTAGCGAACCGTCCGAATGAGGGTTCGTCAAATCCGTATGGCCACACACCATAAGTTCACACTGACACTTACACCCTGCAAGTGTAACTGATGATAATTGGACTTAAGAATTTTTGTTCTAACTCGTGCGTGGAATGTTTATTTTCGTACTTGTGTTCAAAGTATAAAAGTATAAACCGTATATGTTTCTCATCCCATGATTTAAAAGTATAAAAGTTGTTGAAAAGATGGGACTATGATCTCACCTTGAGTGCACGAGTATAAAGGTACTTCACAAAGTAAACGTGTGCATGAAAGTTGCTTAGTCTTAACCTAAACAAGTAAGTTGTATCAATTACCGGTTACGATACAAGGTCGGGCGAAATGTGTTCAATTAGTCTTATGGCTCGTTATGACTCGATTATATAGCATGTGAATCAAGTTGTCAAGTTTCATGCAAGAATTAAGTATAAGAGCAAAGTTATAACGATTAAATAAAGTATTGGTTAAGTTTGAATAAAAGTCAACTTTGATCAAGTCAACGTCAATGAAAAAGTCAACACATTCGGGTCGGGTCTCGGACAATTTTTATGAGTTATATATTCATATATGAGCATGTTAGGACAAGTTACATGTTATTCGGAGGTGCGTAGCATAGTTAGAATTAAACGTGAAAATGCAAAGTTGAACAGCCCCTAATCCAGGCAAATGCCGCGCTGCGCCAAAGGTGGGCCGCGCCGCGGCAATACACGTGGGCTGATCCCTGGGCTGTTTCAAGTGTTCAAGTCTCGGACCAAACTTCATTTTAACACAACTAATGAACCGTAAACACTTAAAACGCATGCCATACATCGTTGGAAAGGTATTTTAACGAGGAATACAACTAAACACATAACATCAAACAATTACATCATTTATAATGACCAATCCTCATCGAATGATCGTTAAAAGTTCATCATTAAAGTTTCAAGTTCGTAAAACGTATTTCATGATTTGGGAACTTACTACACACATATAATATGCCGTTTCGTAGGTAATTACGCATACAATACAACTAAACACTTACTAACAACGTCTCATAGCATTCAAGGCATCAAAAGTTCATTTTAAATGCTATCAAACTCTAACCAAGAATCATGAATTCAACATTTATGTTAATGAAGTTTTTCCAAGTCAACCTACATACCAAAACGAAGCTAATTATTCTAGTAACACATTTAACACAATATCATTAACATCTAACAACATTAAATCGCCCAAAACTCAAGATTAAACACACCCATTTTCAAGTTCATGCTAGTTTATGCAAAATAACAAGATCGAACAAATAAATCACATATTCATGTTAGACTCGAGCCATAGACACTAACTAACACACTTTTAAGTTTAAAGGTCTAATTTATGAAAATTAGATATTTTGAAAAGCTTACCCCAAGCTATGAAATTGGTACCAAAATGTAGAGGATGAAGAGAGGATTCCAAAAGTATAATTTGTTTTGATGCTAGCTTCCTTGAAATGATTTAGATGATGATTTAGTGTTGATGGAGAAAATGGAGTCTTGTTGCTAGTAAGAAAAGAAAGAAAAAGAAAAAGGAAAAGAAAAAGATAAATGGTGAATGGGAGGGAAAAAGGGAAGTAAGTGGGAGGTGGGTGGAAGAGTGGGTTGACTAGTTGACCTAGTCACTAGCTTGCCCACTTGCCAACATTAGTCCCTCGAGTTTAAAAGCGGGTGCGTGAATTAACCGAATGAAATATTTTAGATACGCAATCTAGCGGAAGATATTATAATTAAATTACGGGAATATTGAAAACGCTAACTAACGAAAGATACGAATTTAGATAACGAAAGAAATTATTTATAAAAAAAGATGGCGTTAAAATAAATTAACGGAAAAAGGCGGGTTATTACATCGTCCATTAAAATCTAAGTTGGTATAACGATATTCATCCACAAACCAATCATATTCCATATTTGTCTACTTTATATCTCAAGCAACAAAGACATGGTCACTGATTCCTGAGTAACATCGCACCAAACACATGAAGGATTAGGGAGAGAAATACTTCTCATCGCAAGATTATCCTTTGTAAAATGAAAATGTTAAGCTTGATCGGATAAAGCGACAGTTGGATGAGTAAAAGAAGCAATTGAATGTTGACTGATCATGAGTCCGACATCAGCAACAATGAACGAGCAGGAAGAAGATCCATGTCAAACCCACTCATCAACATTAGAAGATAAAGAGACATGAGATATCAGTTTATACAAATCGATAAAAGAAGCAAGTTCAACACCGCCACTAGGCTCTCATCTCCAAGCTCACAACCAATTTCTATTTTCATATAAATATATATAATAGAATATATATATATATATATATATATATATATATATATATATATATATATATATATATATATATTTACGAGATTTTACAAAAAAAATCAAGAAATAAGCAAGAAAATTCAAGAAATTGCTAGCAAATTCGAGAAATGAGCGAGAAAATTCGGGAAATAGTGGTTTTGACCCTGTTGATCGAGAAATCTCGGGAGATGGGCATCTCGTCTCGGCTGCCTTCCAAAAATGAGATCTCGGGAAGAAATAATATAACGACCCGACTTTTTCAACTTGCTTTTATGCTTTGTATTTTAGCGAAACTGCGTTTTTGTGCGTACTGTGTTACTTTATACTCTGGAAACTTGATATACGTGATTTACTTCCATTTATATGTTAAAATGTGCCTTAGAGTACGTAGGATACTTAACTTGATCACCGGATGCCTTTATAGCCGTTAGTGTTATTTGACGTTTCGAATAAACCGCGAACTGCGCGCACATTTAACTTTTTTCGTAATCGGAATATTATGACTGCGAAATATTAATTATTATTTTATAATAATAATTACCTGGGTTTTTGGATGCTTAATTACGTGTAGTAAATTAATTACGCACAATAGTTAGGCTTGTTGGACTTTCTACCTTGTTGGACTTAAGCCCACCCTACACTAGCTAGTGGCCCAATTAATTAGCCTAAGTATTATTTACTAGTGACCCATAATAAATAAAATAAATGCCCATTTAATTAGATGAGTCATACTAGCAGTTGGATAAGGATTATCCATAATGTTACATGTGATCCTAGCATAATACACACTTTAGGCAACCACTAAACAAAAAGTAAAATGGTGTCCCCTCCCCTCCCCCTTGAAAATCACGGCCATGAGGCCTTCCATGTCACCAATCCTTGTCAAATTTTGCCTATAAATACTAGTGATAATGCTAAAAACGAACATATATTTCATAGCATTATTCCTCAAGAAAGACAAGCTTTTAGTTGCAATTGTTCTATTTACAAGTGATATTCGTTTAAATAATAAAAGGTGAAGACAAAAGACAGATTCGACGAATTGAAGACGCAAACGACCAAAAAGCTCAAAAGTACAAAAGACAATCAAAAAGGTTCCAATTATTGATAAGAAACGTCTCGAAATTACAAGAGTACAAGATTCAAAACGCAAAGTACAAGATATTAAATTGTACGCAAGGACGTTCGAAAATCCGGAACCTGGACATGAGTCAACTATCAACGCTCGACGCAACGGACTAAAAATTACAAGTTAACTATGTATATAAATATAATATAATATATAATTAATTATATTAATTATATATATATTATATTTATAAATAAAAAACCGTCGGCAGAGAAAGACTCCAAGGACTGAGCTGTAAATTCATTCTCTGCGACTCGCGGAGTTTGAAGAGGATTTTACCGCGAGTCGCGGAGCCCCAAAAATCGACTCTGCCTATAAAGCAAACCGAATTCTGATCATTTTTCATAATCTTTTTCTTCTCTTATCATACGTAAACGATATATATATATATATATATATATATATAATTTATATTTTAATTTTAATTCTAATAATAAGGGTATATTAGCGAATGTTGTAAGGGTGTAAGTCGAAATTCTGTCCGTGTAACGCTACGCTATTTTTAATCATTGTAAGTTATGTTCAACCTTTTTACATTAATGTTTCGTAGCTAAGTTATTATTATGCTTATTTAAAATGAAGTAATCATGATGTTGGGCTAATTACTAAAATTGGGTAATTGGGCTTTGTACCATAATTGGGGTTTGGACAAAAGAACGACACTTGTGGAAATTAGACTATGGGCTATTAATGGGCTTTATATTTGTTTAACTAAATGATAGTTTGCTAATGTTAATATAAAGATTTACAATTGGGCGTCCCTATAAATTACCATATACACTCAATCGGACACGATGGGCGGGGTATTTATATGTACGAATAATCGTTCATTTAACCGGACACTGGAATGGATTAATAGCCACTAGAATAATTAAAACAGGGGTGAAATTACATTCAAGGGTAATTGGTGTAATTGTTAACAAAGTAGTAAAACCTTGGTTTACACACAGTCGATAACCTGGTGTATTCATTAAACAAAGTATTAAAACCTTGTTACAATTCGAATCCCCAATTAGTTGGAATATTTAACTTCGGGTATAATAATAATTTGACGAGGACACTCGCACTTTATATTTATGACTGATGGACTGTTATGGACAAAAACCAGACGGACATATTAAATAATCCAGGACAAAGGACAATTAACCCATGTGCATAAAACTAAAATCAACACGTCAAACATCATGATTACGGAAGTTTAAATAAGCATAATTCTTTTATTTCATATTTAATTTCCTTTATTTTATATTTAATTGCACTTCTAATTATCGCATTTTTTATTGTTATTATATTTAATTGCATTTTTAATTATCGTACTTTTTAATTATCGCAATTTTATTTTATCGCACTTTTATTATTCGCAATTTCATTATCGTTATTTACTTTACGCTTTAAATTAAGTCTTTTATTTATTTAATATTTTACATTAGGTTTTAACTGCGACTAAAGTTTTAAAATCGACAAACCGGTCATTAAACGGTAAAAACCCCCCTTTATAATAATAATATTACTTATATATATGTTTGTATTTTTATAAAAGTAAACTAATATAACGTTACACTTTGTTTAAAGATTTCCCTGTGGAACGAACCGGACTTACTAAAAACTACACTACTGTACGATTAGGTACACTGCCTATAAGTGTTGTAGCAAGGTTTAAGTATATCCATTCTATAAATAAATAAATATCTTGTGTAAAATTGTATCGTATTTAATAGTTTTTCCTAGTAAAATATAAACAATTTTTTATACACCTCGCATAACATCAAGTATTTTTGGCGCCGCTGCCGGGAAAATTTCTAAACGCCGAAAGCGCAACGCTAATAAAAAAAAAAGATTTTTAGCTTACTTCTATTAAAAATTCGTTTTTGTAAAAATACGTGTTAATTATTCAAAAATATAAAAAGAAAAACAAAAATATAAGTATTTTTTTTAAAATATTTAAGTTTTATAAGTTTCTTTATTCTTATTTTAATTTATAAAAATATAAGTTTTATTAAATATCTTTTATATATAGAAAAAACAGAAAACAGAAAATAAAAAAAATAAATAAAGAAAAAACGCGTCGATTCAAACTGTGCCAGAATTGAATTTCTGAACCCCGCGACTCGCGGGGTTTTCTTCATTAATTACCGCGACTCGCGGAGACTTTCTGACACGCGAACAGGAAGCCCTAATTCAGCATTAATTACGGATTATTATTAATTATTATTATTATTAACCCTAATTATTATTATTATTATAATTAACTTTATTTAAGTTTTATTTAATTTATATACTTTAGTTAAATTAGTTTTATTAAATTGTAAAATTAGTAGTTTTATTAAAAAAATAATATAAAAATAATATTTTTATAAAAATTGTAATTTTTACAACTTTTTGTATATTTTTATATTTTGTCCCTTTTTAATCGTTGTAGCGTAATATTTGTATTTTTAGCTCATATTTAATTTTAAACTTAGTTTTTGCTATAGTTATTTTTACTCCTAGATTTTTAGGCTTTGCCGTAGAATTCCTTAAGTGCTTTTTCTTTAGACTAAGATTTAGGTGCTTTAGAATTTTGCGACGCCTTTTTAAGTTTTAGTTTCTTTTTAAGTTATTTCCATTTGGTATTTAGTTTTTCTTGTAAGCTTTAATATTTTTAGACACCTTTTTACTATGTATCAATTATCATTCCAATTAGTAATTTCAATTTGCGATTATAATTTTAAGTTAGTTGTAGTAATAAGGTTAGGTTAGTTAAGTATTTTTAAGTTTTGATAAGTTTCTTTTATTTTTTTCGTCACTTTTTTTTCCAACCATTTTTTCTTTTTCTACCTTTTGCGACGAACTCTTTTTCTCTCTTATTTCTCGCTATTCTAGTTTTAGGACATAGATTTTTATTCTACTTCTTATCTAAATTTCTTAAAATTACGAAAATTTATTTTGAGTGGTTAAATTGATAGACATCAAAATTTTCTGGTTCGTAGTAATAGTTGGATTTGTACGTGGACCGGGTTATTGGAGCCAAACAGTCCTCAATTATATTGAGACCAAACGAATCCTGCCCCTCTGTTGCATCTTTTGGCTATTCGAAACGTGGGCAAAATCAGAAAAGTCTATTAATTGGATAACTTATTATAATTTTTCTTTCCTTTTAAAAACTAATAGGATATTCAGTGAATGCACCGAGCAAGACGTTCATCACCTTTTGTACGTTCACCACCTGTAACTAGATCAAGACATTTAGCAAATATAACCGCCGTTGATTTTTCTTTAGAATCGTCATCCAGTAGACCAAGTACTTCAGTTCAAATTTCCGATAATCCATTTTTTGAACCCGACCTCACAATTGAGAATCCGGAAAATATTCAGGAACGGTTCGTAGATCCTGAACCATTAAACTTTCCTCCGGAGCCACCAATCATTCAAACAGAGATTGTTGAGGAACGAACCATTAAATCAGAATCATCTAGTGATACTGATTCAACAAATTCAATTATGGAGAATCTGGAACCTTTAAGTATGGAAGACCGAATGAGAGCTAAACGCACTGGCCAAGGTCACGCAATTACTCATCCAGACATTAATGCGCCAGATTATGAAATCAAAGGACAAATTTTACACATGGTGACTAATCAATGCCAATTTAGTGGTGCGCCGAAGGAAGATCCAAATGAACATCTACGTACCTTTAATAGGATCTGCACACTATTTAAAATCCGAGAAGTGGAGGATGAACAGATATATCTCATGTTATTTCCCTGGACTTTAAAGGGAGAAGCCAAAGATTGGTTGGAATCATTACCTGAAGGGGCGATCGATACATGGGACGTTTTAGTTGACAAATTTCTTAAACAATTCTTTCCTGCATCTAAAGCCGTAAGACTTCAAGCAGAAATTGTTACGTTTACACAGAAACCAAATGAAACTCTATATGAGGCGTGGACAAGATATGGAAAGTTGTTAAGAGGATGTCCGCAACATGGTTTAGACACCTGTCAAATAGTACAAATATTCTACCAAGGATGCGACATCACTACAAGAAAAGACATAGATATAGCAGCTGGTGGTTCTATTATGAAGAAAACCGAAACTGATGCTTACAAAATTATTGATAATACTGCTTCCCACTCACATGAGTGGCACCAAGAAAAAGATATCATTAGATCATCTAAAGCAGCTAGAGCCGATTCTAGTCATGACTTAGATTCCATTTCCGCAAAGATAGATGCTGTGGAGAGACGAATGGAAAAGATGACTAAGGATATTCACTCAATACGAATTAGTTGTGAGCAGTGTGGAGGACCACATTTGACAAAAGATTGTCTCAGTATTGAATTAACAATGGAACAAAGAGAGAATATTTCATACATAAACCAAAGGCCTGGAAATAATTATCAAAATAATTATCAACCGCCAAGACCGATTTACAATCAAAACCAGAATTATAACCGAAATATTCCATACAACAACCAACAAGGTCCTAGCAATCAACAAGTATCCAATAATACTTACAATCAGCAAAGACCAAATTTTCAAAACAAACCACTACAACAAACCGATGATAAAAAGCCGAATTTAGAAGATATGATGACGAAGCTAGTTGAAACTCAAACGCAGTTTTTCACATCTCAAAAACAAACTAATGAACAAAATGCTCAAGCATTTAGAAATCAACAAGCTTCTATTCAAAATCTGGAACAAGAAGTAAGTAACCTAGCAAGGTTAATAGGTGAAAGAAAACCGGGAAGTCTACCTAGTGATACAAATGCTAACCCCAGGAATGAAACAGCTAAAGCTATTACCACAAGAAGTGGTACAACACTTAAATCACCTGAAATACCTGTAACTTCTGATGAAGCCATTCCTACTCCACAAGAACCACAACCTGATCAAGATAAGGAAAAAGAACCGGTAGTTGAAAAGGTTAATGAAAATAACACAGTTAAGGATAAACCTTATGTTAAACCATACCAACCACCACTTCCTTACCCGAGTAAAATGAAGAAAGAGAAACTTGAAGCCGAGCAATCCAAATTTTTGGATATGTTTAAACAGATAAATGTAAATCTTCCTTTCATTGATGTGATTTCAGGAATGCCAAGATATGCTAAATTCTTGAAAGATCTAATCTCAAATAGAAAGAAAATGGAAGAACTCTCGGCTGTTACTATGAATGCTAATTGTTCAGCAGTGCTGTTGAATAAGATACCAGAAAAATTATCTGATCCAGGAAGTTTCACAATTCCATGTTTTCTGGGTAGTCTTAGTTCAATAGAAGCATTGGCAGACTTAGGTGCTAGTATAAATCTAATGCCGTATTCACTATACACTAAACTAGACCTTGGAGAATTAAAACCAACCAGAATAAGCATACAACTAGCTGATAGATCAATAAAATATCCTAGAGGGATAATGGAGAACATGCTAGTTAAAGTTGGTACTTTAGTATTTCCAGTAGATTTTGTTGTTTTGGACATGGAAGAAGATTCTCAAGTTCCTCTCATATTAGGAAGACCATTCTTAAACACGGCTAAAGCAATGATAGACGTGTTCGGTAAGAAACTGACCCTAAGTATAGAGGATGAGAGTGTTACCTTTTCAGTTGATAGAGCAATGCAACAACCACAATCTGCAGATGATACATGTTATTATATTCAAACTATAGATGCACATGCAGAATTATTAGAAGAATTTCCAGAATTACAAGGAACAGGAGAATGTTCTTTAGGAGAAGGTAATGAACCAATTGATGAAGCTGAAATGTTAGCTACACTTATAGCTAATGGATATGAACCAACAACAGAAGAAATTCAAATGCTAAAAGAAGAAGACAGATATCGATATAAATCATCGATAGAAGAACCTCCGAAATTAGAGTTAAAGCCACTTCCAAACCATTTGGAATACGCTTATTTACATGGTGAATCTGAATTACCTGTAATAATATCGTCTTCTCTTACTGAAAATGAGAAATCACAACTCATTTCTGTGTTGAAAGCTCATAAACCAGCCATTGCATGGAAGATTCATGATATTAAAGGAATAAGTCATTCGTATTGCACACATAAAATCCTTATGGAAGAAGGTCATAAAACGTATGTGCAACGCCAACGAAGACTAAATCCTAATATGCAAAATGTAGTTAAGAAAGAGATTATTAAACTGCTAGATGCAGGTTTGATATATCCAATTTCTGATAGCCCATGGGTAAGCCCAGTTCAATGCGTGCCTAAGAAGGGTGGCATGACTGTCATTACAAATGAAAAAAATGAGCTTATTCCTACTAGGACTGTAACAGGATGGCGTGTATGTATTGATTATAGAAAATTAAATGACGCCACCAGAAAAGATCACTTTCCCTTACCTTTCATAGATCAAATGTTGGAAAGATTAGCCGAAAATAGTTACTATTGTTTTCTAGATGGATTTTCCGGATATTTTCAAATTCCAATAGCACCCGAAGATCAAGAGAAAACCACATTCACGTGCCCTTATGGTACTTTTGCTTACAAACGCATGCCATTTGGACTTTGTAACGCCCCTGCAACCTTTCAAAGGTGTATGATGGCGATTTTTCACGACATGATAGAAGAATGCATGGAAGTATTCATGGATGACTTTTCAGTCTTCGGTGATACATTTAAATCATGTCTAGTTAATCTGGAACGAATGCTAATTAGATGCGAACAATCAAATCTAGTACTTAATTGGGAGAAATGCCATTTCATGGTTAAAGAAGGCATCGTTCTTGGACATAAAATTTCAAAAGAAGGAATTGAAGTGGATAGAGCTAAAGTAGATGTAATTGCTAAACTTCCACATCCCACCAATGTTAGAGGAGTTAGGAGTTTTCTAGGGCATGCCGGTTTTTACCGACGTTTCATAAAAGATTTTTCTAAAATTGCCACTCCTATGAATAAACTCCTAGAAAAGGATGCGCCATTCATCTTTTCAGATGAGTGTATCAAATCTTTTAATATTCTTAAAGAAAAACTCACTAATGCGCCGATCATGATAACACCAAATTGGAATATACCATTTGAACTAATGTGCGATGCAAGTGATTTTGCAATGGGAGCCGTTTTAGGACAAAGGATTGAAAAACGATTTCAACCTATATATTATGCTAGTAAGACGTTACAAGGAGCACAAACAAACTATACAACTACTGAAAAAGAACTCCTTGCTATTGTCTTTGCTTTTGACAAATTTCGATCACATCTCGTTCTAGCAAAAACGGTGGTCTATACCGACCATTCTGCTCTTAGATACCTATTTTCAAAACAAGATGCTAAACCAAGATTAATCCGTTGGATCTTACTCTTACAAGAGTTTGATATTGAAATCCGAGATAAAAGAGGAGCAGAAAATCTAGCCGCTGATCATCTTTCTCGTCTTGAAAATCCCGAATTAGAAGTTCTAAATGAATCAGCCATACAAGACAACTTTCCTGATGAATATCTATTGAAGATAGATTATAATGAAATCCCATGGTTTGCAGACTATGCAAACTACTTAGTTTGTGGATTCCTTGAAAAAGGATTATCGTACCAAAGACGAAAGAAATTCTTCAGTGATATAAAACACTATTTCTGGGAAGATCCACATCTGTTTAAAAGTTGTCCCGATGGAATAATACGCCGATGTGTATTTGGAGATGAAGCTAGTAAAATTTTAAACCATTGTCACACAGGACCAACAGGAGGGCATTATGGGCCTCAACTAACAGCAAGAAAAGTTTATGAAGCTGGATTCTATTGGCCTACAATTTACAAAGACGCACACCTTCTTTGCAAATCTTGTGATGCATGTCAAAGGGCCGGAAAAATAAGTCAACGTGATGAAATGCCACAAAATGTCATCCAAGTATGTGAAGTATTTGACATTTGGGGTATTGACTTTATGGGTCCATTTCCAAAATCTCATAATAATCTATATATACTCGTAGCCATTGATTATGTATCTAAATGGGCGGAAGCACAAGCTCTCCCAACTAACGATGCACGAGTTGTAGTCAACTTTTTAAAACGTCTTTTTGCAAGGTTTGGAACACCGAAAGCTTTAATAAGTGATCGGGGTACTCATTTATGTAATAATCAACTTGAGAAAGTTCTTAAAAGATATGGAGTAACTCATAAAATCTCCACCGCATATCATCCACAAACAAGTGGACAAGTTGAAAATACAAACCGAGCTATAAAACGTATTCTAGAGAAAACCGTAGGATCAAATCCGAAGGAATGGTCCATTAAATTGGAGGATGCACTCTGGGCTTTTAGAACAGCCTACAAAACTCCAATTAGAACCACACCTTTTAGACTTGTTTATGGAAAAGCATGTCATCTTCCAGTAGAAATTGAACACAAAGCATTTTGGGCTTTGAAGACATGTAATCTTGATTTACATGAAGCCGGACGTCTACGATTAAGTCAACTAAACGAATTAGAAGAATTAAGACATAAAGCATACGAAAATTCGTTAATCTATAAGGAAAGAACGAAGAAATGGCATGATAAAAGAATCAGAAGTTCAAAAGAATTTAAAGAAGGAGACAGAGTTCTTCTTTTCAATTCACGATTCAAGCTATTTCCTGGAAAATTGAAATCAAGATGGTCTGGACCTTTCATAGTCAAAAGAGTTTTCCCATACGGAACGATAGAATTAATAAATTCAAATGGGATTGAATTTAAAGTTAATGGTCACAGAGTTAAACATTACATACATGGTCCGATGGAAGTCGACAACGAACAGCTAATTAAGTGTGGGGAGAATCAAGTCTTTAAAGGATAATATGTATTTCTGTTAGAGTTAGATTGTCTGTTTTCGTGTAGTTCTCGAAAATGGAACCCGAATGGTCTTTCCCTAGCAGACCCTAAAGAACTAGTCTTCTCCCCCCATTCTGAATTTTTATTTTTTTTAGGTTTTTATGAAATGAAGACTGCCTGTGAACTAAACCATGGTCTAATGCTACACGCTTTGATCACTAAACGTAATAATGACATACTACCGAGTGAAATAGTATCAGTAATCAGAGAAAGAATGGACGGAGTTAGAAAAGAATCCAGATGCGAAGATAATAAGTTACAATTTGGTAAAGGAAAATCAAAATCCGCAGCGAAAAGAAGAGCACGACACTTAGAACGATGTCACAAATGCGGAAAATGGTCACATGGAGGTAAATGTTCAAATAATCAAACCTATTCAAATACCGAATTTGTTACTTTATGCAGAGACGGACCGTTCATATGTTTAGAAGAAAAGACACTGAATGCTCGAGGTTACGCCTATGTAGCCATGGAAAATCAATTAAACCGACTATCTTATGAATGGGATAGATCATATAACTAAGAAATCTATTTCACAGGTATGTCTGTACAGTTTTTATTTTTATTTTTATTTTTAACCTTTTGATAATAAACGCTAATTTGTTCGCTAAAAAGTATTAAATTGGTATTGAATAAAATTAGGTTTGGCGACCAAAATTATTGATATCATTCAAAAATTTATTACATCACTGCGAAATTTAACGTTTATTCTTAAGGTATAAATATCTTTAATCAATCGACCCAAAATATTTCAAAAATTCGTCATGAGTTAAATTAGGTCTTGGAACCGAAATTACTTTACCGAAAAGAGGGGCGCATATTTTTGATAATATTTGATTGATTAAAGTGGGATAAAAAGACAAAAAGATTTTTAATTTTATTTTTACCATATTTTTAAAATTAATATTTAAATCTTAAATTAATATTGTAAACTTTGTAAAAACAATATATTTAAAATTGTAAATATTTGAAAAATTAATATAAGTTTGATATGAATTTATAAATTTTTAAATTAAGTTTGGTGTGAATTTTTAATTTTTAAAATATAAATTTTTAATTTTATGCATTTCAAATTTTAAGTTTGGTGTGAATTTTTAATATTAATTTTGAATTTCATATTTAAGTTGTGTGAATTTAAAAACAAAAATTTACTTTATCTCATTAAGTTAAGAATATGATTTTTAAAATTCGTCGTAAGTTGAAGACTAGGTCTTTGAACCGAAATTGCTTTACCCAAAGGAGGGACGGGAACTTTTATTATCATTATTTTTAATCTTATTGATTTAAAGTATGCCAAAAACATTAAAAAAAACTCAAAAATCTTAGCTTTTAAAACAATCGCTACAAAAAGAAAAATTTTAAAATTTTGTCGAGAGACGGACTAGGACATCAATCCGAAACGACCTCGTCCTAAATAATAAGGGAAACAAAATTTTAAAATTAATTTCTTAATTGTTTTCAAAAGTTAATGATTAAAAAAAAAAAAAAAAAAAAAAAAAAAAAAAAAAACTCCGCGAGTCGCGGAGTTTGAAGTGCATTTCGCCGCGACTCGCGGAGGGGCCGGATTACAGAAAAAAATAAAAAGAGCTGAACGATCAGTTTCAGTCCCCAACCCAAAAACTCAAAAACAAACTGCGAAAACCCACGAAAAACCCCGCAAAATACACCCCAAAATCACAATTTTTAACCGTTAATCACCAAATCTTTTGCTAAAATCATGTTAAGAAGGATGCTATCTAAGAATTACTCAAGAAAAACGGTAAATTTCTACACCTAAACACCATTTAATCCGAAATTTGGTGTTCTTGAGCTATTTTTTCCCCAAATTGATTTTGATGCTTTTTAGTGTAATTAGACTTAAATTGTTTATGTATTATGCTTGTATAACCTAGATTGATGCTGTTTAACATGATTAGAAGCCTTAAACTTCAAATTTTGAGTAATCTAGGGTTTGTGTTCTTGAGCAATTTGGGGCTTTTTGATATAAACAGGTTATGGCCGATTTTTGTCATGAATTGTTGCTAAATTAAGTAGTGTAACATGTTTAGGTAGTTAAATGATCCAAACTTTGAGCCTAAACATGATTTTGAGAATTAAAGTGGACTTTTTCAAGTCTAAAATTCATGAACTTGATTTTTGAAAGATAATGCCATTTGAGACTTGTTTAATTGCTAGTAATGATTATTTTGACATGTTATTTGAGTTGAATGTTTATGAACTTGGCGAACATTTTCGTATATGCTTATTTGAAAAAGTGTAGATTTGATAAAAATGTGAAAATGAGCTTAAGTTTGATATAAATTGATAATGTCATTGTAATTATTTTGATTGATGATTTTGCTGACACTAATGCATATTTGGATGCACAAAAATTGTGTTTGATGTGTTTTGCAGAATGAAAGGGGTGAATCTTCATCCCAAGCCCGCAATGCTCCTGCTGAGAATTTGGAACAACAGGAGGTGGATAACTACTACAAGCAGGATATACCTCATCCAGTCATGACCTTTTCCGATATGCACTTGGAAGAGTTGCACCCGAACCTGAGATTTGACAGACTTTGGATAGATTATCCAAAATATCAACGGGGTTTGCATACTCTTCATTCTAAGGTTGTTGAGGTACCGAGGGTCATAGAATGGGGACCCTTAGAAGCTGTAGAATTGGCCGGGCCAATTAGGGAATTACTTGTACAGAGGTATGGTAATTCTTCTTTTAATAACTGGGTATGTTTATTCACCATACGTAGACCTGTATATAAAGTATGGTGTGAAGAATTGTTATGTAGTATAGAGTTGAATGATCGGGTAGCTAGTTTAACCGATCGTTCTTTTATTAGATTTTTGTTAGGCGGTTCGATGCGCCACATGTCTTTACTGGACATGGCTCAGGCTTTACGTATATATACGCCTGAGGAGTTAGCGTCTGCCGATTGTAGAGGATTGATACTAAACGGTAGAAAGATAGATGAGAATTTTGATACACACGGTGTGTGGAGTCAAATGACAAGCCATCACCGTTTCAAAGGGGGAAATTACTCTTATTTGGATATAGATAGAGCCGAATTAAGAGTGATACATAGGTTTTTAGCTAATTCGATTACACAAAGGGGTAAGAACAAAGAAAAAGTAAATGAACAGGATTTGTTTTACCATATGTGTATTCGAGACCCACAAAGCGCTGTAAGTATACCATATTGTGTGGGTTATTATTTATCAGCTATGGTTCGGGGGATGCGACCACATAGCATAATAGGAGGTGGTATTTTTATTACTTTGATTGGTGAATATCTCGGTGTGGATATAAGTCGGGGGGGATTATTAGTAGAAGAACCGGAACCCCGCGATACTATAGGTTTAAATGTATACCATGGTGCGAAAGTTTTGAAGAGGCGAAATAACGCCGCAGTACGATACCATGGTAGACATCCACAGGTGGAGAGAAACCAGCAGCAAGGTAATGTAGGAGGGGGAATGAGATGCAAGAAATGCATAGGTTTATAGCTTCTCAGGAATACGAAAATGCTAGACATAGAGCATTTGAAGATTGGCAAGTTCATCATAACCAAATCATAGCTCATTGCCAACATATAGGTAGAAACTATATTCCTACACCGAAACCCATCTTCCCTCCTTGGTCTATAGAGATGCAGCCACCATATCCTACGTATGACCCTGCCGAAGCATTCTATAGCACCTATGGTTATGCCTGGAACCCCTATTGGTACCAATATCATCCTTAGTATACTTATTATTATTTTTTTTTATTTTTTATTTTGTAATTTGTAATTATTGATACGTTTAATACTTTTGTTAATATTGTAATCATTTTTATAATTGTCTAACTTTTATTCTTAGATTTTAATAATTTTTGAATGTGGGGTAATATACCAAACTTCAAAAATATATATATATGTTTGCAGTTTATCTTATGTATACAACAGGGTAAAACAACGCATTTTCAAAGACTGGCATTAAGTTCAGCAAAAGCAACTAATTTTGACGACAAGATGCAAAATATATGTGAAATAACAACAAGACGGAATGAACAAATGATGTGCACCATTTATCATTCAGCAAACAAACGCCAATATATTTGGAAACTTTGGTAAAATTTAATCATTTTCACACAAATCACCCTCAATAATTTAAATTGTTACTGATTTCTTGCAAATGAGGGCATTGCAAGATCTTAAGTGTGGGAAGGGGTTAAATTCTTTCGGATTTTAAAAATACTAGTAAAGCAGTAGTTGTATTAGAATCTAGTGCTCTCTGATAAAAAAGAACAGCCCTAGTCTTATATACTGACTACCCAATTCTAGTAAAAATTTTCAATTAAATGAATTCAAAATCATGTTTATACATATTTATGAACGATAAAACTAGCTTTTAACACCGAAATTATTGTTACCTCGGAAAGGACATAAATTGAGAAACAAACTAAAATGTTAAAATTCATTTGAAATGGAATAGAGGACGATAAAAAGGAAAATAAAAGCCAAGTGTGGGAAAATTTACCAAGTTATCTTAAACATATGTCACATATATCTGTAACAAATAACTGAAAATACTTTTGCTTTGGACTAAACTAAACTGTTTTTACCCGATGAAAGAAAAGAAGAGATGGACCTACACGATGAATCAATTTCATCATTAAAAGGAAGTAAAGTCTTCCGAAAAAGACACGCGCTTCTTGATTTAGGTCAAGAAGTTGTCGTCCAGACCAGCTGTAGGTTGACGAAAAATCTAGAAAAGTCATCACTAAAATCAGCAGGAAATTAACGGACCTCAGCATTAAACAGGGTCGCCATGTGGTCAGATTTATCCTAACCATGAGAAGGATTTATCTCGTACAATGGGGGGGCACCGTGCAAATTAGCTTGATAAGACTAATGAATCAGATCCCCAGAAAGGATAATCTCCTTAAAGATTAAAAATCAGCTTTTAAAACTGATATTTCTCAATCCTAGAGATTGACCTTAAAGATTGAGAATTACAAACTCATGGAATTCAATGATATCTAAACTCGAGCTTGAACGAGAAAATATTTTGATCAAAATTACAAACCGATTTGTTTTCTGAAAACCCTATTTTCAATACGTTCATTACCATTGAACGTAAAATCCTAGGAATTCACCTGGAATTCATTAGGTCACCTGAACTAAATCGGGTGTCAACCGTAAGAACGGTGGTTGCATAGTGGTCAAAGACAGGACCTTGTGCCATACCGAAAAATTATAAGGGTGAGCTTTACTATTGCTCCTACCAAGGATAGTAATTGCGTCCGACACGTTATAGACCATAATTAAAAGCATGTCAGGGGACATTGCCTTAACATTTGCTTGTTCAACGCTTTCCTTTCAACCGGACGGTAGTTTACCGAAAGGTAATATACGGGACAAGTAAACTGGACGTGTTGCTTTCCAAATACAAGGTTAGCAAGTGGGTGACACAAAACCGCAAGTTTTGAGCTAAAATTTTCAAATCTGAAACCCACCAAACCCACAAAAATATTTTGCAAACACCGGTAAAGGGTTATTCCGGAAAACTTATCTAGGGTAAAAACTAGATTTAATTTTCAAAAGATCAAATGTTTTCATAAAGATCCAATTTCCTTAATGGATCTAAATTTTTATAGTCATGTGGGACTGTAAACCATATCGTTACTACCATTGTTTATACCGCCGTATAGAAATCACTGATGTACAAAGTGTGAAGAATAAAGAAGTGATTCTAGTATTTCAAAATGATATTGCTTGAGGACAAGCAACGCTCAAGTGTGGGAATATTTGATAATGCTAAAAACGAACATATATTTCATAGCATTATTCCTCAAGAAAGACAAGCTTTTAGTTGCAATTGTTCTATTTACAAGTGATATTCGTTTAAATAATAAAAGGTGAAGACAAAAGACAGATTCGACGAATTGAAGACGCAAACGACCAAAAAGCTCAAAAGTACAAAAGACAATAAAAAAGGTTCCAATTATTGATAAGAAACGTCTCGAAATTACAAGAGTACAAGATTCAAAACGCAAAGTACAAGATATTAAATTGTACGCAAGGACGTTCGAAAATCCGGAACCTGGACATGAGTCAACTATCAACGCTCGACGCAACGGACTAAAAATTACAAGTTAACTATGTATATAAATATAATATAATATATAATTAATTATATTAATTATATATATATTATATTTATAAATAAAAAACCGTCGGCAGAGAAAGACTCCAAGGACTGAGCTGTAAATTCATTCTCCGCGACTCGCGGAGTTTGAAGAGGATTTTACCGCGAGTCGCGGAGCCCCAAAAATCGACTCTGCCTATAAAGCAAACCGAATTCTGATCATTTTTCATAATCTTTTTCTTCTCTTATCATACGTAAACGATATATATATATATAATTTATATTTTAATTTTAATTCTAATAATAAGGGTATGTTAGCGAATGTTGTAAGGGTGTAAGTCGAAATTCTGTCCGTGTAACGCTACACTATTTTTAATCATTGTAAGTTATGTTCAACCTTTTTACATTAATGTTTCGTAGCTAAGTTATTATTATGCTTATTTAAAACGAAGTAATCATGATGTTGGGCTAATTACTAAAATTGGGTAATTGGGCTTTGTACCATAATTGGGGTTTGGACAAAAGAACAACACTTGTGGAAATTAGACTATGGGCTATTAATGGGCTTTATATTTGTTTAACTAAATGATAGTTTGTTAATGTTAATATAAAGATTTACAATTGGGCGTCCCTATAAATTACCATATACACTCAATCGGACACGATGGGCGGGGTATTTATATGTACGAATAATCGTTCATTTAACCGGACACGGGAATGGATTAATAGCCACTAGAATAATTAAAACAGGGGTGAAATTACATTCAAGGGTAATTGGTGTAATTGTTAACAAAGTAGTAAAACCTTGGTTTACACGCAGTCGATAACCTGGTGTATTCATTAAACAAAGTATTAAAACCTTGTTACAATTCGAATCCCCAATTAGTTGGAATATTTAACTTCGAGTATAATAATAATTTGACGAAGACACTCGCACTTTATATTTATGACTGATGGACTGTTATGGACAAAAACCAGACGGACATATTAAATAATCCAGGACAAAGGACAATTAACCCATGGGCATAAAACTAAAATCAACACGTCAAACATCTTGATTACGGAAGTTTAAATAAGCATAATTCTTTTATTTCATATTTAATTTCCTTTATTTTATATTTAATTGCACTTCTAATTATCGCATTTTTTATTGTTATTATATTTAATTGCATTTTTAATTATCGTACTTTTTAATTATCGCAATTTTATTTTATCGCACTTTTATTATTCGCAATTTCATTATCGTTATTTACTTTACGCTTTAAATTAAGTCTTTTATTTATTTAATATTTTACATTAGGTTTTAACTGCGACTAAAGTTTTAAAATCGACAAACCGGTCATTAAACGGTAAAAACCCCCCTTTATAATAATAATATTACTTATATATATGTTTGTATTTTTATAAAAGTAAACTAATATAGCGTTACGCTTTGTTTAAAGATTTCCCTGTGGAACGAACCAGACTTACTAAAAACTACACTACTGTACGATTAGGTACACTGCCTATAAGTGTTGTAGCAAGGTTTAAGTATATCCATTCTATAAATAAATAAATATCTTGTGTAAAATTGTATCGTATTTAATAGTTTTTCCTAGTAAAATATAAACTATTTTTTATACACCTCGCATAACATCAACTAGCCATTTTCCTCTCATTCAACATTTGCTCTCATTTTGATTTTCACACACACTTGCTCTCTTCTTTCCTTCCTTTCTAGTATTTCTTGTAAGTTTACTTTTCTTCTTCTTTTTCTTTTCTATTTCGTGGCATATCATCATTCTATGGAGATCAAGTTCCTTTAACTTTGATCTTGATTATATCTTGTTGATTCAAGCATGAATCCTTCAAGAACATGGAAGATTCAAGCTTTCTAGCTTTGAATCTTCACCAACTTTGTAGATCTATATTTTTCTTACTTAATCTTGTTATTTTGTTAAAAATATTCAAACTTGTGTTTGTAATCTTCATGTATCTTAAAGATCCAAGCTTTATGCTTCAAGATCTTCAAGAACAATAAAGGTTCAAGCTTTCTAGCTTTGCAACCTTGTAACTTGTGTGAATAGGATCCAAGCTCTCTAGCTTAGGGTTACATCACCTCATTTGACTTAGATTGTGCTCATACTTGTTTGATTGATGTAAAGTTTGTAACTTTGTTTGTAAATAGGACTTGTAATTGTGTTAAGACTAAGGATATGATGTAACCTTGGTTCATCATCCATCTAAGACTCTTAAATGAGTTGTGTTATCACTTGGTCTTAACATATTGTGTATTGATGGTAGAATCTTGGTCAAAAGTGATGCTAAACCATCAACGAGTTGTACACTTGAAGCTACAAGCATCAAGGATGAGAACCGAGATGAGCATCAAGCACCAAGAACCCCACTGGAGCACTTGTCCACTGATTTTAGTATCTGATCAGGCCACCTGGGCTACTGTAAAGTTGATTTTCAGTTAGTTCAGTTCAAGTAGATGATTTTATATTAAGGCCTCGTCTTAATCCGAGTTACGGTTTAGGATTTATGGCCCTCCGAGAGTCACTACACCCTATTAACGTTGTGCTGAAATTTCTGACCTACTCGCACTTAAACCGTCCCCACGGTCAAACGAAGACGAGTTAGGTTCTAAAAATTTGTCAGCTGTTAGGGAACTCATATACGGAGCCATAGCCACTGACTATGCGTCTTTTCGATTTACGTAGAGGTCGTAGCATCTGACCGAAGTCAGCCTATTGTTTCGATCTCTATTCTTGTCGAACTTACTTAGCTTTTATGATGATGAATGATGATGATGATGACACTTAAACTTATTTTATGCACTATTAGAATTTATAAAAACAACCTAATGACCTAGTAACCCTTGATTTAGGTTGACGACCTTTCGGACCGACTTACTACTTGCGTACTTTCATTACCGACTTTACCGCTTTTATCACTATGAGTTATTGCATCCCTTTTTACTTTAACTATTTTGGGACTGAGAATACATGTGCCTTTTACGTTTTACATACTAGGCACGAGTAATTAAACTTTATATGTGTGTGGGTTATACAACGGCATAAACTTTCCCCTTAGCACGGTAACGTTTAGTCATTGGTTTTTGAACCGGTGAACGCGAATCTTAGATATGGATCCATAGGGTTTGACATCCCCACTCGGGCTAGTCGCGCTAGCATTTAACGGGTGTTTAATACTTCGTGAACATACTCACTCGCCAAGTGTACTTTCAGTGGGTTATAAACGTTAAGTCTAGTTACCGGGTGCCCACGGTTATACATATACTTTTCATACTGTTTGTTATACTGAAATCTCGTAGCCTACCTTACATTACTGATTACAAACAAACTATAGCTCACCAACATTCGTGTTTACTTTTTAAGCGTGTATTTCTCAGGTGCCTAGAGGTTTATTGCTTCCGCTGTTAGACTTGATGTCATGCTGCTATTGAATTGCTGTTAAGGACCTGCTGTGTTAGTTATCCGCTGCATTACTAGAGATGTCTTAATCATGGAAATTTTCTTTTGCATTCATAGTTTATGTTAATTTCAAACAATGGCTTTGTAATGACCTTAGGGTCAAATAATTATGTTTATGCTCCTATACGTAGGATGCGCGCTATCCTTTGTAAAACGCTATCTTTTTATGAATGCAAATTGGTTTTCAAACAGCATATAGTGTTTGACCATGTAATGATCCTGTTGATTGATGATCCGTACACGATGGTTTTGTACGGGGCATCACATTTGTTATCAGAGCATTGGTTGTAGGGAATTAGGTTGCATTAGTGAGTCTAGACCGACCCGAGTAGGATTCACTAATAGGACTAATCTACAACTTGCTCGTTTACTTGTTACTGCTTACTACTGCTGCATGTTACTGCTTACTTATACTGCCATATGATCTGCTGCATGCTACTGCTTACTCTTACTGCTTTGTGAACTCGATGTATGCTATTTCTTATCCTCGCTACTGCATACTATTATCTGCTTTCGATTGCATGTTACTTTTGTTTAGTACTGTTAATACTGCCATGCTATATACTGCGGTAGATGATCTAGGTTGCTGTAGTGCCTGATTACGTGCTTGCTTCATGCCTGCTATTCGCTGTACCGACTTGGAAAACTTACCTTTCCTAGTTCAGATGTTTCTCTAAACCCTTTTCCCACACATCTAACCCTAAGGATTGGTATTGTAATCCACCTGTTACTATCGTTCCACCGTTCTGGAGATCGAAATGATTCTTCATGCAATCTAGGAGGAGTACCCCTCGGATTACACGCCCACTAAATTCGATCCTCGGAGGAGGAGATATTGGAGGATTTGTCGGAGTAACCGCACCCCGAGCTCACTCTAAATAGCCACGTACGATGTGTGAACATTCGAAGGTTGTTCAGTTCCCTCAAGATGGCTCGTATCTCGTACGCTTTCATGACCGTCACTTATCTCTTTCGTTCTTCACCACTACACGACGATCTGACGACATTTCTGGATTTAGTACCCTAACACTCTTAGGCATTGGGGAAGTCGGGAGGACATCTCCTTTCACAAGGTCAGAGTGCCTTCTACTGATGCTCAGCCATACCCAAATACTTGGGAGTCGCCTCAAGACATATCGTATACTACTTGCTACACTTACAACTCGACGTGAGACCCAGATTGAATTTCTAGAAAGGAACCTAATGACGTTACCTGAACCTGAACATTTTAAAGAAATTTTGGGACATTTAGGCATTGGTGCATGACCTACGGAACTTACGCACCCACACCGAGAAACCGTGAGATTAATTATGTAGATTTTGTTTTGAGATAGCATAGATAAAGCACCGTTGGATGAAATTGAGTAGAACTGGAAGTGATCACGTTACATTGACCATATGGAGTGATATTGGAATGAACGTACTATTTAGTACAATATAATGACGCCAGGCCAGCGTAATTATATTGAAGTGAATCATGCAGAAGCCCCAATGTTACTATATAAGGAATATGAAGTGATTCAGAGAAAATCTTGGTAGGAACCACTTGAGTATACGCATTATGGTCTATCAGAGGTAGGGAAAGAATAACCACGTAGCCCAGATACTGTACAAGAAGGGCCTTGATTGCAGAAATGATAACCCGAAAATATGTTATAGATATAGAAACCCTGGACACTTAAGGGAACAGTTCTCAAATAGGAAAAAATTTGGACTTATCTACGATAGAGCAATCATTACCTCAGTTATGGAGACTCGCATAGATCCTAATTTTAGTTAGGGTACATTTCTTCACAACGTTTACTGTCTCGAAGTTTTTTAATACTAGAGCGATAGAAACCTTATATCTAAGAACCTCAGTGTTATAACTAATAAGCCATTAACAACCATGAGAGTTAAGTATTCTATAGGACAAGCCAATGGTAAGCTGGCAGAGATAGAGGAGTAATTTAAGATAGTACCTTAAAAATTAACAGGTGGGTCATTTGGAGATGACCTCATGCCAACAAAACTTGGAAGTTTTATAGTAGTAGTTGGAAAGGATTAGTTACCTGCGCACAAGCAGATGTTATTTGAGAAGGTTGATAAAAATTTTCACGGCAGTATAATAAGATTTGGTTGGAATGGACCTTAAGATTAACCTAATACTCATCGAGTTAGGAAGCTTTGAGGAAATAGTTGGAACGGACTGACTTTCAAGGATGAAAGCGAAAGTTATTTATAGTAAGAAGATTATTCGTATACCTCGCGAGAATGGTGAGCCAAAAGCCATCTGGGTTACTTCAACAACCCGAGATCCCACAATGGAAATGGGAAGGGATGACGATGGATTTCATCCTGAAACTACCAAAAACAATAGGCAGTTATGACACTATCTAGGTTATTGTTGATCGCCTCACCAAGTCTGCTCACTTTCTAACCATGAAAGAAACCGATACAATGGACAACGATACATAAAGGAAACTGTATCCCGTCACTTCAGCAATTCAAATTCTATACTACCCAAGAATCGTATTTGATGCTCATTCTTATGCGACACTGAATCCTAACTTATTCCGAGAGAATTCTTAATCAATGATAATCACACCATCACCCTTCTTACGTCGATATTAGTCATACCAGTTCAAGATTTCCAAAATCAATGGGTAGTTAATTCCCACCCTCATACTCTCCCTTTCGTATCTTACTTATAAGCAACAACTTTACACTTAAGCATTTTTGGTCAAAGTACTTATGCCCCACTAATAGTCATCAACCACATTTAAATTCAACAGTTTTCATTACCTCGTGATATTGATGCTCAAATGTCACCCAAAATTTTCAAAAAAAATCTTTTACTTGATCTTTTTCCAACTTGTAACCTCCGAAATATGAAAATTTTTGCTGCCAAAATTTTTCACACATTATTTTACTGAGCGATCCTCCCAAGGTTTTATAAAAGTAAATTTATTTTGTTTGTCATTCGTGCAAATTTTTGAAATCATATATGTTATATAAAATAAAGTAAATGATTATTTATTTTTGGCAAATACATATGAAATTTTACTTTCACTTTTACAAATCAAATCTTTTGTTCAAAAGATATTTTTCTTTGAATGGTACGGGTTGTACGTAACCCTAGTTTACTAAGAACTTCGTTTCTTTTCTTACATTGTCACCTTAACAATTTCTATAAAATTTTTGTTGCTCATTATATAAAATTTTTAGTTGCTTATTCGTATCCAAGTCATCATGAAGACAGAAAACTGTCGAAATTGAGAGATTCATGTGTGTATGTACGTGATGAAGGCACTTACTACCACGTCATACAGAGCCTTTGGGCATCCACTAACACTTAAACCATTCAAAATTATTGCATTACCCTAGGGATCTTATTTGCCACACCCGTTGGAGCGATGTTCTTTCTTACATAACTCTAAGTCCTGACTTATTCCAAGATATTCTCGTCTAGCGATATTAACATCGTCAGTACTTTGACTTTAAAATTGGCCATAACCTGTTTGGCATTTTGCAAAGTCAAGAAGCAATTAACTTCTCATCCTCATGCTCTATCCTTCATACCTCACTTTTTAGCAACGGCTTCGCACGTAAACATTTTTGGGCCAAAGACTTAAGTTCGGATAATCATAAAAACTACATTTAATTCATTAGTTTTCATTACCTAGTAACATGTCAACCGATGATTCAAAGATTTTTCACTCGACCTTTTTCAACTCGTAACCTCTGAAATACGAAAAACTATGTTTATCAAAATTTTTTGTAACACCGGCCATTTTTTTCTTTTTTTAAATACACAGCGGAAGACTTTATTAACAAACACAATATAAGTCACGTCATTACGTTTAAGTTTACACAACGGTGTTACGTTATCACAAAACATTATTTATACAAAAGTTCACATCAGAGTTGGGTTGTCAAACATGTCTTCTGCAATAGCACCTTTCCCGACTAGCAGTACCTAAACCTGCAAGGGGAGAATATGTGGGGGATTAGCGCACCGCTAAGTGAATGGAATCTATCTAACAGATATAACTTAAGTCACACACAAGCTATATACTAACAACAACACATGCTAACTATCAACTAGCATACAATAAGACAATACGAGGATCGGCGGCTTGTACGAGCACACGACTCCTAGCTGATCGGACTTGAGTCTACCGATAGTCCCTGCTACTCAATTCACAGTATAGTTATCCAGATGCAGGGGATGCATCATTCACACTATACTCTACAATCAGTAGCCTATGGATCCAACCTCCCCTAGGCACGGTTGACCTCATACGGACTCTAACCTCTCCTAGGCACGGTCTCGAGTCCCCAGTCTCCCTAGGCCCGCCTGGTGCCATTCACACAGTGTACACATAATTCACATACAACATCAGGCATACTATATTATTCTAACATGGCAATTTCTACACTATGCATGGTAAAAGAGTCAACTACAGTAGCATGATATGCTACTTAAACTCTATCCGAAGATAGACCCACTCACCAATTACTAGCAACTGCTCAGTTATTATTTCTGAGCTTCCTCCTTGTCCTTATAACCTGAGAACAACACAAACAAAGTTAATGTACATATCCAATAAATAATATAATCATTTCATACAATTAACTAGGTAATAACACCATATATTCATAATTTTATGAGTCTACATCATGACTCCACTCAATAATGGCATACAGGTGCGTGCAAAACATGACATACACACTAAAACTCCTTTTTCGGCCTAAAAACAGTTTGATCTAGTTTCTTAAAAGTTCACCATTGAAAAGTATTCTTTATTACGATTCTAACGATAGTTTATTCATCAAAAACGGAGTTACGTTTTGAAAGTTACGCCCGTTTCAATTTCATAAAAGTACTGTAGCAAATAGTGACACTGTAGCAACTCGGGGGTACTGTAGCAACTCGGGTACTGTAGCAACTCGGTACTGTAGCAATAGTGACACTGTAGCAAATAGTGACACTGTAGCAGTTCGGGTACTGTAGCAAGATACTGTAGCAACTGGGTTTCGAAGCAGTTCGCTGTTTTTGCAATTTTTTCACCCAAAACTCGATTTTTGAGTGTTTTTGATCCGTTTTTAAGCACATGGAAGCTACTAAACATATATACAACCTATTTCTAACATCAATTAAGCATAACAAACACCAAAAATGAAGATTCAAGCTTAAAATCACACTTTTTATTCAAGAACACAAAACCCATTTTGAGCAAGAATTAATACATGAATCTATGATATGCATACCTTATATTGATCACGAAATCACAAGGAATATATCTCTAGCTTCAATTAATCCAAAGGCTCACAAAATCAAATTAGGGTTTATGTGTGTGTTTGTGTATGTGTTCGTGTATGTGTTTGATGAAATGAGAAATAGATAGAACTATCCAGATACATACACTTAAATGAGTTATAAACTCATACCCCATATCACACAGGTATTTACTAGTTATCTTATCTGATAACCTTTCGTATCTCCTTAGGCGGTCCTAACGGAGTCCAAATTAAATAAACCAACCTGTTTTGGGACCCTTGTCACAAACTGGTCACAACACAATTATAATATAACACTAATAAAATAATTAAAATAAAAGCACTTAAGACTAAGCACAAACCCTAAGGGCAAAATAGGCAACTTACAACTAGCCCGGGTTTCAGTCTGTTACATTTTTACACGTTGATTTACACGTTACTTATTTGTGCGGTCCTCACGAGATTTATGGACAAATGAAAGTACTAAAAACTTTTCTATCACTTACGCGATTTATAAAATCATATATGTATAAATTTACCCTTACTTATTTTGGGTTAGTACATACTAAGTTATACCTTCAAGATGATTAAAAATTGCTCCTTTATTGAGTTGTTTTAAGTCAAATAATTTTGTGCAAATGGTACTCGTTATACATACTTCTAAATTTACCAAGAACTTCGTTCCAATTATGTTGTCGCATCAAACGTTTAAAGGTTTTTCAAAACTTCCTCGGTTGATTTTATTAAAGGTTTTCGTATTAGACTACACCATGTAGGGATCACACTTCTTCTCTCCCTCCGTTAGGGATGAAGCTTACTATTAAAATCCTTGTTAAAAACGCTTGAGCCACTTTGGGTGGCAGATTTATAAAAATTTGTTAAGAAGTCTTTGTACTCGAAAAATATTCCTTTTAAGGTTAAACATGGCAAAATCGCGGGCCGATAAATCAGTTTTCTGAGGTACACTCAGTGGTCACCCTATCGTAGGAAAGGCATTAGGCGGGTCTCTACTCTCAATATTTCACGGCTAATCGCAACACTCTCGTAAACATCATCTCTATGAACCAGTATGTTGAGGTACAAGAATCATTTTTTTTTTTTAAATTCTTTTCACTTAGAGAAAACCTTTCTTTATGACCTAGGGTTCACATATCTTCTCATGCGCGCATCCCCTTAAGTATAAGGACAAATTCAGGACGAACCGCTCGGAGAGTTCACTCTCGTTCAAGGACCACACCTTTCGTGTGATTCTCTTTCGGAAATGTAAAGTAACCTACTTTAGGAATCTATGAATCTTGTTATCCTCTTGGAAAGGACTGCTTAAAACGTCTGTAACACGGATATGGTTACTCTACACATTCCTTCCTTTGTTGGTTGCAACTATATGTTGTTCTAGTTAATGTTAACCCTAACTTCAACATGTAACTGAAAGGATAAAGTTACATTATGGAACTGTTCTTTCATTCCATCTAAGGATAAGTTCACCTGTAGTATGGCAAACTGGGTGATATCCTTCATTGTTCATTCAGATCGTCCTGAAGGCACTATAGATAATTATGGCTTGCATTGCATATAAGTCTGATTAGTCACTTTCAGCAAAAGTTTCAATTCATATAGTCAAATGAAACGTTCTTAAATATCGAGTTCTTTATGCCTATGGTCTCCTTCCGAAATCAAGGGGTTAGTAAAATCCGTGGCTAACACTATCCAGACATCAAATCGCATGGTTATGATCACCATGTTTTCCATCCTACCTGTCAGCTTTGTATTGCGACATAAGCGCTCAATATTTTAGATGAGTTTAGTAACATTCATGATGTATTTCATGCATCCAGCTTACTAAAGATGCCTGTAAGGCTAAAAACATCATCTTTTCTTTTGTGGATATATTCAGACAACATACTCATGTTAACCAGAAACAAAATCAATTTGTTGATCTCTTAGGACAAGAGACTTAATTAATAGCATATACCTATTCTTACTTTTATACGCCCGAGTACCTTTCAAGGTAAATAGCTCACTTTTTAGCCCACGAATCTTTCAGAACTTTGATACGCTACTTCTTATTTAAATACGGTACCATTTTTAGTCACTCCTTAAATTTCGGGACGAAATTTCCATTAACAGGTGGGTAATGTAACGACCCGACTTTTTCGACTTGCTTTTATGCTTTGTATTTTAGCGAAAATGCGTTTTTGTGCGTACTGTGTTACTTTATACTCTGAAAACTTGATATACGTGGTTTACTTTCATTTATATGTTAAAACGTGCCTTAGAGTACGTAGGATACTTAACTTGATCACCGGATGCCTTTATAACCGTTAATGTTATTTGACGTTTCGAATAAACCGCGAACTGCGCGCACATTTAACTTTTGTCGTAATCGGAATATTATGACTGCAAAATATTAATTATTATTTTATAATAATAATTACCTGGGTTTTTGGATGCTTAATTACGTGTAGTAAATTAATTACGCACAATAGTTAGTCTTGTTGGACTTTCTACCTTGTTGGACTTAAGCCCACCCTACACTAGCTAGTGGCCCAATTAATTAGCCCAAGTATTATTTACTAGTGACCCATAATAAATAAAATAAATGCCCATTTAATTAGATGAGTCATACTAGCATTTGGATAAGGATTATCCATAATGTTACATGGGATCCTAGCATAAGTACACACTTTAGACAACCACTAACCAAAAAGAAAAATGGTGTCCCCTCCCCTCCCCCTTGAAAATCACGACCATGAGGTCTTCCATGTCACCAATCCTTGTCAAATTTTGCCTATAAATACTAGCCATTTTCCTCTCATTCAACACTTGCTCTCATTTTGATTTTCACACACACTTGCTCTCTTCTTTCCTTCCTTTCTAGTATTTCTTGTAAGTTTACTTTTCTTCTTCTTTTTCTTTTCTATTTCGTGGCATGTCATCATCATTCTATGGAGATCAAGTTCCTTTAACTTTGATCTTGATTATATCTTGTTGATTCAAGCATGAATCCTTCAAGAACATGGAAGATTCAAGCTTTCTAGCTTTGGATCTTCACCAACTTTGTAGATCTATATTTTTCTTGCTTAATCTTGTTATTTTGTTAAAAAGATTCAAACTTGTGTTTGTAATCTTCATGTATCTTAAAGATCCAAGCTTTATGCTTCAAGATCTTCAAGAACAATAAAGGTTCAAGCTTTCTACCTTTGCAACCTTGTAACTTGTGTGAATAGGATCCAAGCTCTCTAGCTTAGGATTCCATCACCTCATTTGACTTAGATTGTGCTCATACTTGTTTGATTGATGTAAAGTTTGTAACTTTGTTTGTAAATAGGACTTGTAATTGTGTTAAAACTAAGGATATGATGTAACCTTGGTTCATCATCCATCTAAGACTCTTAAATGAGTTGTGTTACCACTTGGTCTTAACATATTATGTATTGATGGTAGAATCTTGGTCAAAAGTGATGCTAAACTATCAACGAGTTGTACACTTGAAGCTACAAGCATCAAGGATGAGAACCGTGATGAGCATCAAGCACCAAGAACCCCACTGGAGCACTTGTCCACTGATTTTCGTATCTGATCAGGCCACCTGGGCTACTGGAAAGTTGATTTTCAGTTAGTTCGGTTCGAGTAGATGATTTTCTGTTTAGGTCTCGTCTTAATCCGAGTTACGGTTTAGGATTTATGGCCCTCCGAGAGTCACTACACCCTATTAACGTTGTGCTGAAATTTCTGACCTACTCGCACTTAAACCGTCTCCACAGTCAAACGAAGACGTGTTAGATTCTAAAAATTGGTCAGCTGTTAGGGAACTCATATTCGGAGCCATAGCCACTGACTATGCTTCTTTTCGATTTACGTAGAGGTCGTAGCAGCTGACCGAAGTCAGCCTATTGTTTCGATCTCTATTCTTGTCGAACTTACTTAGCTTTTATGATGATGAATGATGATGACACTTAAACTTATTTTATGCACTATTAGAATTTATAAAAATAACCTACTGACCTAGTAACCCTTGATTTAGGTTGACGACCTTTCGGACCGACTTACTACTTGCGTACTTTCATTACCGACTTTACCATTTTTATCACTGTGAGTTATAGCATCCTTTTTTACTTTAACTATTTTGGGACTGAGAATACATGCGCTTTTTACGTTTTACATACTAGGCACGAGTACTTAAACTTTATATGTGTGTGGGTTATACAACGGCATAAACTTTCCCCTTAGCACGGTAACGTTTAGTCATTGGTTTTTGAACCGGTAAACGCGAATCTTAGATATGGATCCATAGGGTTTGACATCCCCACTCGGGCTAGTCGCGCTAGCATTTAATGGGTGTTTAATACTTTGTGAACATACGCACTCGCCAAGTGTACTTTCAGGGGGTTATAAACGTTAAGTCTAGTTACCGGGTGCCCACGGTTATACATATACTTTTCATATTGTTTGTTATACTGAAATCTCGTGGCCTACCTTACATTACTGATTACAAACAAACTATAGCTCACCAACATTCGTGTTGACTTTTTAAGCGTGTATTTCTCAGGTGCCTAGAGGTTTATTGCTTCCGCTGTTAGACTTGATGTCATGCTGTTATTGAATTGCTGTTAAGGACCTGCTGTATTAGTTATCCGCTGCATTACTAGAGATGTCTCAATCATGGAACTTTTCTTTTGCATTCATAGTTTATGTTAATTTCAAACAATGGCTTTGTAACGACCTTAGGGTCAAATAATTATGTTTATGCTCCTATACGTAGGATGCGCGCTATCCTTTGTGTAACGACCCGCACTTTTTCGATCGTTCTATACTTATAAGATTAATATTTACATAAATTAAACCTTACCAACATGATAAGCAAATCCAAATTGTCGAGATTTATATTTCCGAAAAGAGTTTACACAACGTTTGACCGTCTAGTTTGACCGATGATATCACGAACTATATAACATATGATAATTATACGTTTTTGTATATATATGTATATATACATATTTAACATGATCTAAGAGTGTTTTAATATCTCATTTTGTATTAATAACAATAAGTTATAAGTATATTTTAAAACTACTAACTTAAGTTTTCAAAACGATAACTATACGTAATGTTTTTCGACGTAAATACTTATAACCTATATTACTTATACATGCATCGTATAGATATGTATTTTATCACTTTTAAAGGGCTTACATACATAAAACAATATAAGTATATTTACAAAAGATAGCTATATTTGAATCCTCGTTCCGTTTCCTCAAAGATTTCTATACGTATACCTAGAGTATATGTACCCGTATCATACGCAGCTTCTAGATGTATTTACTATTAGTATATACCAATAAAAATCTGCTCCTTAGCAGCCTTAAATGATTAAGAAACATGTGGAACCAACCATTTGTCAAGTAGCATGAATTATTTAGCAAGAAAACAAAGTTAGGTATCTTTTTTTTCCTTTATAACCTAAAAACGTTTTTATGCATGCACACCATTTCTTCACCCCATTTTCTCATACTTACACTTCCATTTCTCTCTCAAAATACTCTTAACTTCATACTTGATCATCTCCAAGCATTTTCCCCATCATTTAGCTTCAAAAACCTTACTTAATCACCATAAGAAAACCATACAAAAACACTTCAAGAAATCCTTCTAAGAACACAAACTTACTTCCAATCTTTCATCCAATTCCATCACCCTTTTGGTTCTAGCTTTTTACTCCTCTTTTACAGCAACCTTGTCCAAGGAACTTGAGGTAGAATCTATGTTCATAACCTTATTCGATTCATATATATATAGCTATCTTATTTTGTGGTATAAAATTTTAACAACAAGAACATAGTTTGAATGTTTTCAAACTTGTTTGCAAACTAAATAGATCCTTCTAAATTAACTTTTAAAATACTTCAAGACCTGTAATATATCATAAATATATGCTAATTTAACAAGGTATAACTTGGTTTTTCAAAGAACACCTTAAAAACTGAATTTACGACGTCGGAGTGCAACCGGGGGCTGTTTTGGGTTGGATAATTAAAAACCATCTTAAACTTTGAATTGGAGGTTTATTCTCTGGAAAAATGATTTTTACTATGAATATGATAACACATAAAAATTTCATGATTTAACTCAAAGTATAAGTATTTTTAGAAAAATAATCATTTAAGGTTGTTTACATGATGGAAAATGATTAACTTCATAAGTTTCACTAAAGTTTGACCTATGACCTGTGATTTCGAATACAAACTAAGGTATTTACAGTTCATAGTCTTAAAGAGGGACTCGATCCAAGGAAGTGACAAGTTGAATCAACGAAAACGGAGTTGTAACGAAGAAACTATGACCAAAACGAGATCGGATATCTAAGACTTGTTTAACTTCGGGATTAATTGGGAAAAATTAAATAAAATCACATATTTCTAAGATAACATGATATTTTATATATATGTACTTATAATTCAATTTTATATGGTTCAGGATCACCCGCAAACAACACGAGAAGATTAATCATAAGATCCCATGTTTGTACGCAACACGTCATTTGACAACACCGGTACTTTATGTACGCAACACGTCATTTGACAACACCGGTACCGTGGGTCAAGTTTAATCTCGACCAATACATATACGATGGGGTTTTATTTATTTCGTTAGGGGGTTTTATTTATTTCATTGCGGGTATATTAAACATCTAAAAATGAACCATTAAAATTGAATTACTAACAACGAACTGCTAACTACGGACTAAGGAATTATTCAAAGTATTAAAAGTATAACAAGTATATATATGTGACGTTTGTTTAAAAAGAAAAGGTATTGATATATTATATATGGATAGGTTCGTGATATCAACCGGAGACCAAGTCAAATTATATATATCTTCAAGACAACAGTGAGTATATAGTCCCACTTTTAAACTCTAAATATTTCGGGATGAGAATACATGTATTTTATGTTTTACGATATGGACACAAGTAACTGAAAAATATATTCTACGTTGAGTTGTACCACTGGCATACTTCCCTGTAGCTTGGTAACTGTTATTTACAGCGGTATTGTAAACGCGAATCCTGTTGATAGATCTATCGAGCCTGACAACCCCAACCGGACTGGACGACCAGTATTCAACGGTTGCACAGTACTTCGTTTCGTGACTACACTTGGTACGGTGTAGTAAGATTTCATAATAAAGGGAATATGCGACGTGATTAAATGTTAAGTATGGTTACCAAGTGCTCAACCACTTAGAATATTTTTATTAAAATGTTTATATATGAAATCTTGTGGTCTATATTTATATCGCTGCCGGCATTAAACCTATATCTCACCAACTTTATGTTGACGTTTTAAACATGTCTATTCTCAGGTGATAATTAGAAGCTTCCGCTGCATCATGTTGAATCTAAGCAGGATCTTGCGTACGCATATTTGTGTTAAAAATAAGACTGCATATCCAAGAACTTGTGTTGTAAAATATGCTAGAAATCGGGTTGTTATTATCATTTGTAAAGTTTGTAAGTCGAAGATTATCGCTAAACGATAATCATCTTTATTTTGTCCAAAGCTTGTATCAAAAATAAGGATCATGGTTTGTAATGTATAATATATGCAGTTTTTCTTTAAAAAAATGTCGCATATAGAGGTCAATACCTCGCAATGAAATCATACGTTATCTAACACGTTCTTATGGTTAAGGACGGGTTATGACATGTGGTATCAGAGCGGTGGTCTTAGCGAACCAGGTTTGCATTAGTGTGTCTAACTGATAAGTCGTTAGGATACATTAGTAAGTCTGGACTTTGACCGGGTCTGATTTAAAAACCATTGCTTATCATTGTTGGTTAAAATTAATATGTAAATATTATGTAGTACTAATGGGTTAGTTGTTGTGTGATAGATGTCGGGCTCAAAACTTGTCATCACGTTCAGCGACTCCGAACCAGAATCTTCAGATGGTGCTCCAGTCATTAACCTATCCGATGACGAAAATAATATCTTTGGGGAAGACTCACAAATTCCGGATGAACCGACTATAGAGAACCCGGAAAGTGAACCCGAGGAGGAAAGTGAACCCGAGGAGGAAAGTGAACCCGAGGAGGAAAGTGAACCCGAGGAAGAAATACAGGAAATTACAAAAGACGAGTTCGAACTAGGAAAGAAACGAAAGGCTAATGAATTAGAAAATTCAAATCCCGAGTTTAGTAAGGATGATGTGGCACCAACTCCACTAGACACTACCACCCCTATTCCCGCTATTCCTATTCGTTCTATCCCGGCATCCAGTTCTTCAGTCCCACAGCCAAAATATAGGCAGACAGCCAGGATAAGCGTTAAGCGATTCTTTGAACCTAAACGTCCTAGAAAATAGACCAAACGATGCGCTGCCGTATTAAACCATGGGATCATATAATGTTTTCTATAATATTATTAGTGTGGTTTGCTTAATGATTCGATGTAAGATAAGCATATGTAAAATAGTGAAGTGTGAAATGCAATAATTTTCCATGGTTAAGTATTATTTAGATGGTAGTAATTGATTCTGTACTAAGCTATTAAGTATGGACATTAACGGGTAGGTACTACCCTAGATATAATTATAAAACGCTAATAAGAAGAAAAGGCTTTTATAATAATACCTGGTTCATATTATTAATAAGCTATAATGTACTGTAAATATACACTACATCTATAATATTCCATGTGAATAATTATTTTCTTTTCATTCTTATAGAAGAATATGGCGCGATTGAACCGAATGACGGAACAAGAAATCCAGGAACTCATCAATCAGCGAGTGAACGACAGAATGTTATGGGTCGAGGCTGCAAGAGGTGCTGCATTTAACCCAAATCCTCGTGTGGGGTGCACTTACAAAACTTTTCAAGCTTGCAAGCCCTCATCATTCAGTGGAACAGAAGGACCGATCGGTTTAACCCGGTGGATAGAAAAGATGGAGACTGTGTTTAAAATCAGTGGTTGTGTTGAAAAGGACATGACCAAGTATGCATCGTGCACTTTACAAGATAGTGCACTCACGTGGTGGAAAAATTATGTGAAGGCTGTAGGAGGAGATGTAGCTTATGATACTCCGTGGGAAGAATTCAAAACAATGTTAATCAACGAATATTGTCCAAGGAACGAGGTTAGGAAGTTGGAAGATGAGTTACGAAGTCTGAAGGTTATTGGTACTAAAATCACCAACTACAATCAGCGATTCATGGAATTAGTTTTGCTATGTCCTGAATTGGTTCCAACCGAAGAACGGAAGATTGAAATGTACAAAGATGGTTTGCCCAAAAAGGTCAAGGCAAACGTTACAGCATCGAAACCTAAGACAATTCATGAAGCTATAACCATGGCAAACGAGCTAATGGATCAGGTCATCATGGATAAGAAAGTATCCAATACTGATGTGAAGGTATCAGGTAACAAAAGAAAGTGGAATGGAAATTATGATCGAGGTAACCAACAACAATCTTTTAAGAAACAAGAAAACACGCAAGGTGCGGGTAGTGGTTTAAGCTTTGGTTATAAAGGACAAAATCCTTTATGCAACCGATGCCACAAACATCACTCTGGTTACTGTAATGTGGTATGCAACAAATGTAATCGAAAGGGTCATCTTGCTGAAGATTGTAGGGCTCTCGTTACAAATACAAATGGTACCAAGACTCCTGCCACCAATGCAAATAGAACTGCTTTGGCTACCATTACTTGTTTTGGGTGTGGAAAACAAGGTCACTATAAGAGCCAGTGCCCGAATCCAGAAAAGAATATCGGACCTGCACGTGGGAGAGCATTTGTTATTAATGCTAGAGAGGCATGTGAAGACCCGGAGCTTGTTACGGGTACGTTTACCATTAATAACTTATCCGCATCTATTATATTTGATACTGGTGCCGATAGAAGTTACGTGTGTAGAGACTTTCACGCTAAATTGAATTGTTCATCATTACCTCTAGATGCTAAGTACATGATTGAGTTAGCTAATGGTAAACTAATTAAAGCCGATAAAATTTGCCGTGATTGTAAAATAAATTTAGCCGGAGAAACATTTAAAATTGACTTAATACCCGTAGAATTAGGAAGTTTTGATGTAATAGTCGGCATGGACTGGATGTCCAAAATAGGAGCTGAAGTTGTGTGCGCCAAGAAGGCAATTCGCATTCCTCGTAAGGATAAAACGCCAGTAATGATTTATGGAGAGAAGGGTAACTCAAAGCTAAAACTCATTAGTTATTTGAAAGCTCAAAAGTGCTTGAAGAAAGGATGCTATGCTATCTTAGCACATGTTAATAAAGTCGAAAAGAAAGAAAAAGAGAAGTGCATCAATGACGTGCCTGTGGCAAGAGATTTTCCTGAAGTATTTCCGGAAGAGTTGCCGGGATTACCTCCATTTAGATCTGTAGAATTTCAAATAGATCTTGTACCAGGAGCTGCACCGGTTGCCCGTGCTCCATATAGACTTGCACCGTCCGAGTTAAAAGAACTTCAGAGTCAGTTAAAAGAATTACTGGATCGTGGATTCATACGACCAAGTACTTCACCGTGGGGAGCTCCAATTTTATTCGTCAAGAAGAAAGACGGATCTTTCCGAATGTGTATAGATTATCGTGAATTAAATAAGTTAACTATCAAGAATCGGTATCCACTACCGAGAATTGACGACTTATTTGATCAACTCCAAGGATCATGTGTGTACTCGAAAATTGACCTAAGATCGGGCTATCATCAATTACGTGACAAAGAAGAAGATATACCGAAAACTGCTTTTCGGACACGCTACGGTCATTACGAATTTTTGGTCATGCCGTTTGGATTGACGAATGCGCCAGCTGTATTCATGGACCTCATGAATCGAGTTTGTAGTCCATATTTAGATAAGTTTGTTATCGTTTTCATTGATGATATTCTTATCTATTCCAAGAGTGAGCAAGAGCATGAGCAGCATTTAAGGTTGATATTAGAGTTGTTAAGAAAAGAACAGCTATATGCTAAATTTTCTAAATGTGCTTTCTGGTTGAAAGAAGTGCAATTTCTTGGCCACGTTGTTAGTAGCAAAGGAATTCAGGTTGATCCAGCAAAAATTGAAGCCATTGAAAAATGGGAGACTCCTAAGACACCAATGCAGATACGCCAATTTTTGGGTTTAGCCGGTTATTATAGAAGGTTTATTCAAGATTTTTCCCGAATAGCTAAGCCGTTGACAGCGTTAACGCAAAAAGGGAAGAAATATGAATGGACTTCTGAGCAGGAGAGTGCATTTCAATTACTGAAAAAGAAGTTGACTACGGCGCCTATTTTATCGTTACCAGAAGGGAACGATGATTTTGAAATATATTGTGACGCTTCGCGACAAGGTTTTGGTTGCGTTCTTATGCAACGGAAGAAAGTTATTGCATACGCATCCCAACAATTAAAGATTCACGAGCGGAATTATACGACGCATGATCTAGAACTGGGAGCAGTCGTGTTTGCATTGAAGATATGGAGACACTACTTGTATGGGGTTAAATGCACTGTGTTTACTGATCATAAAAGCCTTCAACATATTTTCGATCAAAAACAGCTGAACATGAGGCAACGTAGGTGGGTTGAGTTAATAAATGACTATGATTGTGAAATTCGTTATCATCCCGGGAAAGCGAACGTGGTGGCCGACGCTCTAAGCAGAAAGGAACGAGAACCAATTCGAGTACGAGCGATGAACATAAAAATTCGCATGAATCTCAACTCACAAATCAAAGAGGCTCAACGAGAAGCACTTACTAAAGAAAATATAGGAAATGAAATAATGAAGAAGTATGAGAAGCAACTCGTTATACGGGAAGATGGAACTCGATATTTTGCAAATCGTATTTGGGTACCGAAGTTGGGTGGATTGAGGAAGTTGATATTGAATGAGGCACATAAGACAAGATACTCGATACATCCTGGAGTTGGAAAGATGTATCAAGATCTTAAGACGCATTATTGGTGGCCTAATTTAAAGACAGACGTTGCAACATATGTTGGGGAATGTTTAACTTGTTCCAAGGTCAAAGCAGAACACCAGAAGCCGTCAGGGTTACTTCAACAACCAGAAATCCCAGAATGGAAATGGGATGGTATTACCATGGATTTCATCACGAAGTTACCAAAGACTGCCTGGGGATACGACACCATTTGGGTGATTGTTGATCGTCTCACCAAGTCTGCACATTTCTTGCCTATAAAGGAAACGGATAGAATGGAGAAACTATTACGATTGTATATAAAGGAAATTGTTTCAAGGCATGGAATACCTATTTCCATTATATCTGATCGTGATAGTAGATTTACCTCAAAGTTCTGGCAATCACTACAGGAGGCACTAGGAACTCGTTTGGATATGAGTACCGCATATCATCCGCAAACGGACGGGCAGAGTGAAAGAACAATTCAGACTCTTGAAGACATGCTCAGGGCATGTGTGATCGATTTTGGAAACGGATGGGATAAGTATTTACCGTTAGCAGAATTCTCGTATAATAATAGTTATCATGCGAGCATTAAAGCTGCACCATTCGAAGCACTGTATGGAAGGAAGTGTAGGTCTCCTATCTGTTGGAATGAAGTAGGAGATCGACAATTAACTGGTCCCGAGATCATACACGAAACGACTGAGAAGATAGTACAAATCAAGGAGAGATTGAAAACAGCCCGTAGTCGCCAAAAGAGCTACGCCGATGTTCGAAGGAAACCATTAGAGTTTCAGATCGGTGACATGGTTATGTTAAAGGTGTCACCGTGGAAAGGTGTAATACGCTTCGGAAAAAGGGGTAAACTGAACCCAAGATATGTAGGCCCGTTCAAGATCATCGAACGCATTGGACCGGTAGCTTATCGACTCGAGTTACCGCAACAACTCGCCGGAGTACATAATACCTTTCACGTCTCGAACCTTAAGAAGTGTCTTACAAAGGAAGATCTCACCATTCCTATTGAAGAAATCCATGTCGATGAGAAACTACAATTCATCGAAGAACCAATCGAAATCATGGACCGTGAAGTTAAACAGCTCAAGCAGAGCAACATACCGATCGTTAAGGTTCATTGGAATGCTCGAAGAGGTCCTGAGTTTACTTGGGAACGAGAGGATCAGATGAAACAAAAGTATCCACACTTGTTTCTCGATGACGCAAAATAGGTACAATTTTAAAATTTCGGGACGAAATTTATTTAACGGGGAGGTAATGTAACGACCCGCACTTTTTCGATCGTTCTATACTTATAAGATTAATATTTACATAAATTAAACCTTACCAACATGATAAGCAAATCCAAATTGTCGAGATTTATATTTCCGAAAAGAGTTTACACAACGTTTGACCGTCTAGTTTGACCGATGATATCACGAACTATATAACATATGATAATTATACGTTTGTGTATATATATGTATATATACATATTTAACATGATCTAAGAATGTTTTAATATCTCATTTTGTATTAATAACAATAAGTTATAAGTATATTTTAAAACTACTAACTTAAGTTTTCAAAACGATAACTATACGTAATGTTTTTCGACGTAAATACTTATAACCTATATTACTTATACATGCATCGTATAGATATGTATTTTATCACTTTTAAAGGGCTTACATACATAAAACAATATAAGTATATTTACAAAAGATAGCTATATTTGAATCCTCGTTCCGTTTCCTCAAAGATTTCTATACGTATACCTAGAGTATATGTACCCGTATCATACGCAGCTTCTAGATGTATTTACTATTGGTATATACCAATAAAAATCTGCTCCTTAGCAGCCTTAAATGATTAAGAAACATGTGGAACCAACCATTTGTCAAGTAGCATGAATTATTTAGCAAGAAAACAAAGTTAGGTATCTTTTTTTTCCTTTATAACCTAAAAACGTTTTTATGCATGCACACCATTTCTTCACCCCATTTTCTCATACTTACACTTCCATTTCTCTCTCAAAATACTCTTAACTTCATACTTGATCATCTCCAAGCATTTTCCCCATCATTTAGCTTCAAAAACCTTACTTAATCACCATAAGAAAACCATACAAAAACACTTCAAGAAATCCTTCTAAGAACACAAACTTACTTCCAATCTTTCATCCAATTCCATCACCCTTTTGGTTCTAGCTTTTTACTCCTCTTTTACAGCAACCTTGTCCAAGAAACTTGAGGTAGAATCTATGTTCATAACCTTATTCGATTCATATATATATAGCTATCTTATTTTGTGGTATAAAATTTTAACAACAAGAACATAGTTTGAATGTTTTCAAACTTGTTTGCAAACTAAATAGATCCTTCTAACTTAACTTTTAAAATACTTCAAGACCTGTAATATATCATAAATATATGCTAATTTAACAAGGTATAACTTGGTTTTTCAAAGAACACCTTAAAAACTGAATTTACGACGTCGGAGTGCAACCGGGGGCTGTTTTGGGTTGGATAATTAAAAACCATCTTAAACTTTGAATTGGAGGTTTATTCTCTGGAAAAATGATTTTTACTATGAATATGATAACACATAAAAATTTCATGATTTAACTCAAAGTATAAGTATTTTTAGAAAAATAATCATTTAAGGTTGTTTACATGATGAAAAATGATTAACTTCATAAGTTTCACTAAAGTTTGACCTATGACCTGTGATTTCGAATACAAACTAAGGTATTTACAGTTCATAGTCTTAAAGAGGGACTCGATCCAAGGAAGTGACAAGTTGAATCAACGAAAACGGAGTTGTAACGAAGAAACTATGACCAAAACGAGATCGGATATCTAAGACTTGTTTAACTTCGGGATTAATTGGGAAAAATTAAATAAAATCACATATTTCTAAGATAACATGATATTTTATATATATGTACTTATAATTCAATTTTATATGGTTCAGGATCACCCGCAAACAACACGAGAAGATTAATCATAAGATCCCATGTTTATACGCAACACGTCATTTGACAACACCGGTACTTTATGTACGCAACACGTCATTTGACAACACCGGTACCGTGGGTCAAGATTAATCTCGACCAATACATATACGATGGGGTTTTATTTATTTCGTTAGGGGGTTTTATTTATTTCATTGCGGGTATATTAAACATCTAAAAATGAACCATTAAAATTGAATTACTAACAACGAACTGCTAACTACGGACTAAGGAATTATTCAAAGTATTAAAAGTATAACAAGTATATATATGTGACGTTTGTTTAAAAAGAAAAGGTATTGATATATTATATATGGATAGGTTCGTGATATCAACCGGAGACCAAGTCAAATTATATATATCTTCAAGACAACAGTGAGTATATAGTCTCACTTTTAAACTCTAAATATTTCGGGATGAGAATACATGTATTTTATGTTTTACGATATGGACACAAGTAACTGAAAAATATATTCTACGTTGAGTTGTACCACTGGCATACTTCCCTGTAGCTTGGTAACTGTTATTTACAGCGGTATTGTAAACGCGAATCCTGTTGATAGATCTATCGGGCCTGACAACCCCAACCGGACTGGACGACCAGTATTCAACGGTTGCACAGTACTTCGTTTCGTGACTACACTTGGTACGGTGTAGTAAGATTTCATAATAAAGGGAATATGCGACGTGATTAAATGTTAAGTATGGTTACCAAGTGCTCAACCACTTAGAATATTTTTATTAAAATGTTTATATATGAAATCTTGTGGTCTATATTTATATCGCTACCGGCATTAAACCTATATCTCACCAACTTTATGTTGACGTTTTAAACATGTCTATTCTCAGGTGATAATTAGAAGCTTCCGCTGCATCATGTTGAATCTAAGCAGGATCTTGCGTACGCATATTTGTGTCAAAAATAAGACTGCATATCCAAGAACTTGTGTTGTAAAATATGCTAGAAATCGGGTTGTTATTATCATTTGTAAAGTTTGTAAGTCGAAGATTATCGCTAAACGATAATCATCTTTATTTTGTCCAAAGCTTGTATCAAAAATAAGGATCATGGTTTGTAATGTATAATATATGCAGTTTTTCTTTAAAAAAAATGTCGCATATAGAGGTCAATACCTCGCAATGAAATCATACGTTATCTAACACGTTCTTATGGTTAAGGACGGGTTATGACACTTTGTAAAACGCTATCTTTTTATGAATGCAAATCGGTTTTCAAACAGCATATAGTGTTTGACCATGTAATGATCCTGTTGATTGATGATCCGTACACGATGGTTTTGTACGGGGCGTCACAAATAAAAAGATTTACAACACTGGCTAGGAGCATATGGAATCGAACAGCAAGAAAAATCCCCTATAACCAAGGATGAAACCAGAAGCTTGTAATCGAACCATTCCCCAACTTGACTGAAATAAGAGAAGATTGAATTCGGTTGCTTGTATGAATATCGCATACACATTTACAAATAGAAGTCTATGTACCAGAAAAGTAGTGGTTCAAAGTAATAATGCTTCCTCTATTGGCTCCATCGATAGCAGTAACAATATTTACCCATAAAACATCTTTGTTAACAAGAAATCTCCATCTCCATTTGTAGGGTCCATTTGTAGGATAGATCTAGATTTAGAGAACTAAAGCTTGAAACATTTAAGCCTTCCTTTTTATGTGGGTTAAGGATAAGTCTCCAGTTTATCCAATGAATTTTTCGAGCATTGTATTTTCATCCCCAAAAGAACAAAGCGTGCAAAGACTCCATCGATCCAATAACAATGGAAGGGGCTTTGAACAAAGATCTGTAATAAGTACCAAATCGACCGAGAAAAATGTCAAGTTTTTAATTAAATCCTTTGCCGTATTAAAAAAACATAGTAAAGTATGAAAAGACATAATTACCCTTGCATCCTAAGGCTTTGTTTCAGAGTCTTACTTTGGAGAGAAAAAAAATAAGATGGAAGAAAAATAAAAACGAATTGATCTTCCAGAATTTTGTGTTGGGATGAAGGAAAGGAAAGAAAGTTCTACACTTCCTTCCAAATTAAAAAGATTCCAATCACCTACCTTTCATTCCCTTTCAGTTCATTTCATTTCTCTTATTAATAAATCTGTAACATAGCCTAAGTTTTTATGTTTACCCAACCAAATTCGTTTTCCGTCGAGACACCATCCCCTTTTAAGCCTCTCACTACCTACTTCCCACTCTCTACGGCGGCCATGGAAACATTTCTCTTGAGATATTGAAGAAGCCAGATACAGATAAACAATGAACCCTTGTTTGACTTTCACTCTCGCCATAAACCATTCCTACTCCCTCAACACTCCACGCCCAACATCCCAACAGTTTCCAGACAAACCCTAATTTTATTTTTATTTTTATTTTTATTACCATTTTCTTTCTCTGGAATTTTCTTTTCATCAATCAGGTACTCTCACGTTAATCCGCTTTATGAACTTTGTCTTATGATTACTCACTCGATCTGTTTATTACGGAGTATATTTTTATGTCTATGTATTTATTAGCTGTATACATATGTATCTATCTATGTGTTTATTTTGCGATCTGAGCTTTATGTGTATGGTGGTACCTGCTGATGAAATAGGTTAATCGATTTTTGATATAAAATCTTTAGGCTAACTTTAGATCGAGATGGAATTTAATTTTTATACTCCGTAGTCATCTAGGGATAAAAACTGATTTAATTTGTAATTTTTTATTAAATGGATGGATTAATCTTATTTTGTTTTATGCATACTCCACATAATTATTTTTGTATTGTATGTGTAAAGTTTTATAATTTTATCTGATGTATGTTACTTTTCATGTTAGTGTTATCCTTAAAAGTTTTTGATATTTTTAAAATTCCAACCTTCACACTTGAACTTTATTAAATCATCCGAGTTCCAAGTTACATTTGTGATGTTAGGGTTTGGTTTACTCATTTTGTTCAATTAGTAAAAGTTAGAATAATGTTATTTTTGTATGCGTCATAGATAATAAATTGACAGATTACATCATTAGTCTTATAGAACGGTTAATTTAGAAACTTTATACTGTTGAACATGGTTATTTACAATATTTATTCTGCATGATACGCGTTATTATCATTGAATATTGGTAGGTTGCTGCTAATATACCATACCGTCTAATATGCAAATTTCATGACAACCATTACACACAAGACACCATAAACTGTCCACCAGAACCAACAATTTTTTTCCAGAAGGGGCTAAAAGCTGTTAACATTGAATACCTTTAATGGCTAAAGTTTCATGCCAGTGTCTATTTACATATTTTGGTTTAACTGCATTTTTTTAAATACTCGTAATAAACTAACTGTAACACTAACTGCAATATTTTTTGAAATGATTGTAAATAAAAAGTTAAATAACACTATATATCCACTATACACTATTGGGTTTGTCTTTTTAGTTTAATTATATTAGTCTAAAGTTCAATTGATACAATAATATATTGAATATATTATGTGTTATTGCTCATCTACTTTGCCGCACGACGTAACCCAGGATTTCGTTTGCCACAGGTTTATTATCATTTGCATGCGGTTCTCCAGCAGCGTGCTGTTCTGTTTTGTGGTCTGTTTTAGGTACGTAATAGGAACCTAAAACAGTTAAGAATGGACCCGCATAGCTTCATAGCCCGAGCAGAAGCTCAAAGGTGGATTGGTATTGCAGAGAAGCTTCTTATAAGCCATGACCTTGTCGGATCCAAAACATTCGCAATTCGAGCCCGAGAATCCGACCCCAGACTTGAAGCTGCCGATCAGATATTAGCAATTGCAGATACGTTGTTAGCCGCTGAAAAACGTCTAGTCGGAAGCAACGGAAATCAGCAGCCAGATTACTATGCGATACTTCAACTGGTTCAGTTTGTTCAGGATTCAGATCACATAACCTCTCAGTATAGACGGTTAGCTGTTATATTAAATCCACATCATAATCGATTTCCTTATTCTGATCAAGCCTTTCAGCTTATTAATGATGCTTGGGCTGTCTTATCAAACCCTATGCGCAAATCTATGTATGATTCTCAACTTGATTTTGGACATCAACAACAACAACATATCAATAATTTGGGGTTTAATATCCAACAACATCAACATCAGCATCACAGTCCTAATCAGCATCACCATCATCAACAGCAACAACAACAGCAGCAACAACATAATTTCTTTTCAATTAATCAGGAATTAGCTGAACCCCAACAAACTTTTCAAACTAGGTTACAACCTAGTCATCAACAACATAATTTTCTGTCGCAACCCAACGTTGCGGTTCGTGAACCGCAGGAGCAGATGTTTCATCATCAAGATCAGCAAGAACAGTTGTTTCAGCCACAGGTGCAGCCGTTTCAAGTTACGTCCACACCCCATCAACAAACTAGACCACCATCGCAACCTGCTCAATCGCAGCCGCCACTGGGTATTCAATCGCCGTCTGGGCCTACTGTTGCAGCCACACAATCTCCATTTTCTTGGCCACAGGCCCCACCAGTATCACAGTCTCAGCAACAGACACTACATTTTCAGCAGCAGGAACAACAGAACCAGACACAACAGCAGCAGCAGCAGGAACAACAACGACAGCAACATCAGGATCCTATACAACAGAATGCTGCACCTGTTGAGCTTCCTAGTCAGGTCAATAGTAACGTTAATGGGGTAAATGAGGAAGAAACTGAAGCAGAAACAGAGGCAGAACCAGAGGAAGTTGGTGAGGATGTGGATGATGATTCACCTACATTTTGGACTACGTGTCCTTTCTGTTTTTACATGTACGAGTATCCTAGTGTTTATGCAGACTGCACTCTTCGTTGTGACAACTGTAACAGGGCGTTTCAGGCTGTGCGAATATCATCTCCACCGGCGATAGTTGAAGGTCAAGAGGCGTATTTCTATTCTTGGGGATTTTATCCAATTGGGGTTTCAATGTCACATCTGCAGAGCAAAAATAAAAAGGTTGCAACACCAAAGTGGACACCTTTTTCACCATTGTATGATGCCTTAAACAATGTACAGAACCATTTAAATGAGTGGGCGGCCCCGAAGGAAAATACTTTTGTGAACAAAAGTTCGGGGCCGCGTATCTACATTGATGATTATACCAATAAGAATGATGTGTTTATTGGAATCTCTGAGCCTAGTGACGACGACTCTGATGTCGAATGGGGTAGTACCTTGAAAAGAAGATTAACTGTAAACAAACAAGATTTGGTACAAAGGTTCAAAGAGAGAGTACAAGTTTTAGCCCTTAGGGCAATAGATCCTAAAAATGGAGGAGGCATCATTAAGAAGTCGAAAGTTGGTATTCCAGTGCAAAAGGGTGTGGGGGTGCCTACTGCTCCAGTGGCAGAGGCTATCCAAAAAACCGTGGTTAATAGTAACTCAAGAAGTGTGGTTAGTGGTAACCCAAGAAAGCAATCGGTGGTGGTTGCAAAAGAAATGGGGAAGCTGGATTTGAATGTAGAGTTTAATAATAATGAAGGGGAAGAGGCTGCTCCACCACGGATGGCTAGTGGGGCCCGTGGGCACATGCATGGAGATGAAGAAAACATTGAAGGTATTGGGTTTTTCGAAGGACTTGATGAGTTCCTAAACAGCTTGCCAATAATTTCTGTTGTTAATGAAGAAAAAGTTAAAGCTGCTGCTGCTTAATTATTATTATTATTATTATTATTATTATTATGAACAAGACTCCTTTCTTGTTGTAGCTGTAGTTTGTTGTAGTTAGCAATTTCAGGTAATGAATGATGATGTAGTGCACTGCAGCTAATTACTATTACAGTACTATCTTTAGTGTTGTATATCCGACTGCAACGATGTATTTTACTGCCTGTTTTTTTGTTTTGTTTTCCAGAGTCAAGACTTGTACCTATTTACCATTAGCTTTATGTGTTTCGTATTTGTGAACATCTCAAGTACTTGCATTTCATCTGTCCTTATATTGAGTTTAATTAATTTGTTAGTTATAGCTTCCTTTTTATATCATCAATGTCTGCAAATTGATTTATGTGTGTGGTTGCACATTTGGCATGTTAAATGGTTTGCACTTTGGAATCACCACCAGCCAGGGAGGGTATATGAAAAAGATCGCCTGAAAACTGACCAGGCTAGGCTGGCTGGCTGGTCGTGAATATGGCAATGGCCACCCGATCCGGTAGATATCTACCCGATCCACCCGCTTCGTGATGGATATGGATATAGACGAACCTAAATGGATATGGATACGGATATGGATGAACCTAAATGATATGGATATGGACATGGATGAAAAGTTTCATTCTTAGATATATCCATTACCACCCGAAATACATGTAAAAATACATAAATATAGATATATGCTTACATATTTACTATTACAAGTTCATTTACCGTTAGATTTATATTTTACTTTCAACCTTATAATAAAATAACTATAATATATTACAATAAAACATGCATATCTAATAAAACAAACTTACAATATTCATATTTAATTTTTCATAATTCATATTTTATAGTAAAATTTAACAAATTTTGTTATATCTTCGATAAAGATTACATATTCTTATGGATAGATTTTAAATATGTTGTGTTATATTTATTTCTGCTATACTACATTTTTATTTTAATCGCATATAAGAAAATATCATAACATTTTTTTAATATCCATTGGATATCCATTAACCCGCTTAATCCGCTGCATATGGATATGGATGACCTGAAACTAAACGGATATGGATATGGATATGATGAACAAAAACTAAATGGATGTGGATACGGCATCACCCGCTCCATATCCGATCCATTGACATCCCTAGTCGTGATAGATAACAGTACCATAAACTACTAGATACGCTTTAAAGCTAAATATGTGAACACCTCAAGTGCATGGCTACAAATGCAGGATCAACCTCCTTGAAAAGTGTGGAGAATTAGAATGAAACAAAAAACTTATTGACTTTCAGAAATTGGATCTACATCAACTACCTTTATACATTGTCTTGGTTGTAACTACTGTGAGGTTCTTTTATGAAAGACAAAACAATGGAAGTTAATTCATCTCGATGCTCCGAGTATCTGTGGTTGGCACCTTCAATAATATGAAGCTTGTGGTTCGATATGATTTTAGCAAACCCCAACGCCTCTTCTACTCGGACTACCTCATCATTCGATCCATGAACTGTTAACACCCTGCATACATAAAAAATTGCATAATAAACTTCAAGTCAAAAGTAAAGAGGAGGTTCGACTCTCTGCAGTCAACGTTTGACTATTATTGTTCATCTTACTTGCAATCTTTGTCAATTTGCAGACATGCTTCGTGCATATTAGTATTCAAACGATCCATCAAACTTTCTTCTGTCACACGATATGAGACCTCTCCTGCAAGATAGATAGTATCCAATGAATTCTAATCATATAATATTGCATTAGAAGATGACTTTCAAATAAATGATCAAACAACACCATTATCATTAGCATCTGAATTTCAAGCGTATAAACCAATGGTCGTTGTACATTTCATATAAAATATTTTAATAACACCAGTTGCAGGAGGATACCTGATTTGGATTTAACATCGATAAAACCATCTTTTTTCACTCTTTGCAAATACCCTGTTCCCAAACGCTCTTCCACACCCCCCTCTGTCTTGTAGCGTCCAGACACATTGATGACACGGTGTACGTCATGATACTTGGACGCGTATAAAAGCACCACATTTCCTCCTTCAAGTAAATAACATACATATGTAGGTAGGTAAGAAGTTGTATATTAACTGATTACTGAAACAATAAAGGTCAAAATAGTCAACACCTGATGTGTAAAGCTGATACCTTTGCTATGTCCAAGAATTGCACTTGTTACACGATTTTCTCCATGAAAATATTGGACTACCGAACGTAAGTCATCAGCCTCTCTCCGATAATTACCATATTGAAAAGAGCCCTCACTCTCCCTAAAAGCAAATACATTATACATCTAAATGATAAAAATCTTGAACTTGTATACACTTCTTCTTTCATGTTAATAATGTATCTGTCTAGTTTTCACTATATTTTATTAAAGCATCTTTTGTCAAATTTGAAGTAGAAACTAGAAAGTTAGCCCGTCTGCAATTAGTCAATTACGACTACTACATAGGAAGGAACTAGAGAAGCATACAAATCATACAGCTTCAATTCAAGATTATAAAAGTGTGTTAAGTTGCAACTTACAGATATGTCTAATGATTAACACAAACATCCTCAACCTATCCAACATTAAATCTTCTTTACTTGTTATTGATTACCACTACTTATACTTGCAATGCTAATTTTGTACTCACATAATGTATTTAACCCTTTAACGATACATTACTACAATTTCTACATGTTATGATATATTATGATAAAACTTAAGAATCCTACTAAATCTTAAAGAAGCTAGATAAAATCATGGCTAATGAAGACTTAAGAATGCAAATGGTATGTTTATGTCTAATGATATAACTCATAAACCCTAAATATAAAGTGGCTGATTTCAGACCAATATAAAGTGCCTGCTGCTGTAATGTAGTACTGTACAAACGTATGTATGTATGTATTAGTAAGGTGCTTACTAATACTAATACTATACTAATAGGATAAAGTGGGCTAAATATATAAATTGGTGAACTATATATAATCAAAGTGCTTTTCATGACATATTCAGAATAATATACATTCTCATTAGTGACTCGGGACTCGGGAGTTGTTTTTTTTTTTAAAAAAAAAAATTAAGTGGTACCCTTCCTACAATAGGTATAGTGATGTGCCTGCATTAATTTAATAACGATAAAGAAGATTGATATTCGAACGGCCAGACAGTCTATTATAAGACTGTATGTAATGTACGGTGGGAGTTTTTGGGCATAACAAGATAAGATTAAGATAGTTTATTGGATTATGACATCCATCCATCCTCCTTTTCAATCAATCAATAGTTAACAGTCATGTCATGCAAGTTTTATATTTTAAATTCGCAGTATATATAATAAATAATGGCAAACCATATATACAAGAGTATATATCGTTGCGTTGCTGATGATCTATTAATATTGTGTAAGGGGATATTATTCAGTCTATTATATCAGTCAGTCAGTAGTAAATAGAGAGTATAGAGCAATATCAGAACTATATATAGTTAACTATACAGATTGGTTAAGGAAATACCTAAAACGACCGGAAATTATCCCTACATACTAAAATGCGTGGCCAAATGCGTCGTTTCAGTTATATCCAATTGTCGTTTTAACACTGCGTTCACACTACAACCGGTCCCTCAACTTCGGCTTACTTTACACAACCCCTCGAGTTTACACTTTTAAAATGCGTGGCCAAATGCGTCGTTTCAGTTATATCCAATTGTCGTTTTAACACTGCGTTCACACTACAACCGGTCCCTCAACTTCGGCTTACTTTACACAACCCCTCGAGTTTACACTTTTTCGGCGGTAGAAAGCGTAATTATATAATTTTTCTAAAATAAAAGAAACTAACTCCACCCGAAATTTTAACGGGCCCTATCTTCTCGCTCGGTGCGAGTAAAATTTTTCCGAGACCACCGTTCAACTCGAAAAAATCTGATGAACACAACCCGACTAACTATACGCGAAACGGACATCGTTAAAAAACACTAGATAACGGGCCCTATATTCTCGCTCGGTGCGAGTTAAATTTTTCCGAGACCACCGTTCAACTCGAAATAATTTTACGAACACAACGAGACTAACTATACGCGAAACGGACATCGTTTAAAAAACACTGAATATTTCGAGCTGATTTCATACATATACATACATGTCCAACAAACAACCAAACCTACTAGATATATTAGGTACCAAACAACGTATATCCAAATTCGACAGCGCCTTGAATACAACCGCAACAACGCGCAGTCAAATTTTTTTCTAGTTACAATCGGAAGTAAGCACTTGAGAGCTTATGATTCGTCATTCACTATGATGGCCTCTTGGCGTTTATTTCTAAAACACAGTTGGAGATTTGTTGACAAGAGTGCGTTTGTATTGTTTTATTTATGGCTGGTAAATGATGAAAATGGGCGTGAAAATCTATATCTTCTATCTATCTATATATCATATAAAAACTTTGCAAGTCTCGGAGATGAATCAAATGTTCAAGGGCATTACTTGAACCATATTTTATAAGTTCTTTTCTCTTGTTTATATTTTAGATATTTTATATGGTTCTAACAAATTATACTCAAGGTTGTAAAACTCGCGACTCGGGGAGTACTCGGCCGGAGGTTTTTGAGGAGTAATCGGCGACTCGGGGAGTACTCGGAGGAGTACTCGGATGTTGACTTTTGTTGACTTTTCTAATATAACTAAATATTTTCAATATATTATAGATATATAATATATATATTAGCTATAAACAAACATTTTTAAGAATATATATATGTTAAATATATAAAATTTATAAATATATATGTTAAATATGTAAAGTTTAGTTACATATAAATATTTATTTTAATTGGAGGGGTTAGATTTGTATATATTTAATAATGAAGTTGAAAGAAAAACTAAACTTGAGGTGTTAAAATAAATAACGGTTAAACTTCAGGGGGTTTGAATGTAAGTTAAAAAATAATAAAATGACTCAGAAACCCTAGCAGTAGCAGTCACGCTACCCACTTCTTTTTCTTCAACCGCTCAGTCACCAAACCCTAAATTGTTTGTTCTCTTCATGGATGGAAATCGAGACATTACAGGTATGTTCCTTCAATTTGTTCTATCTAAACAAACACATCAAATCGATTCAGAACTCTTAATTTCAATTCTGAAAAAAGTTGGACGAGAAAGTTGTTGGAGAAATTAGGGAGTTGGACGTCGATCAAAACCTTATTGAACTCAGATTAATCGTCTCCTGTTTTCCTTCATCTTTTCACTGAGTTTTCCGACGCCGTTGACCGGCATTGACCGGTGTTGACCGGCGTTGACCGAGTAAATGGACGAGTTAGACACCGATTACTCGTTTTGTTCTTCCAGAGGAGTAATCGCCGATTACTCGGCCGAGTTGGCCGAGTTTTGCAACCATGATTATACTTATAGTAGTAATTATGTAAACTTTGTAATTCTCGTAAAAGAAAACAACCACCCAAAATCTAACGGTAAAAAAAGAGAGTTTTAGCAAACCAAAACTATAACAACGTACAAAACCATTTTTCAAGAAGTCATCTCCATCTATTCAGACGGGTTGCAAACTCGAACTATGCTGAGAAAGTGGGTGTGAAGTTGAGTTTAAGCTGGATCACTTTGGGTACGTTCATCGCTGCTGGTTCTACAAGGCGGTAAAAAACGATAATAAACCGCTCTTGTATGACGGATGCACTGACTTTGTCATGATGGTAAGGAAAGCTCGTAAACCTTACCATCCTCTTGATGATTGATTCAAAGAGAAGGAACGGAAACACATCCCTGTCCACCCAGGTTACGACTACGAGATCGCCAATGATGAACACCCCGAAGTGTTCCTCTTCAATATCGGACATGTTGGTGATGACAGACATCCGTGTAGACTTTGGAACAACCATTATGTCTCGATTAAGTAGGCTGCGGTGTTTTGCCTCGACCACATCTACTATAATATCTAATTATAAGCATATATGACAACAAATGTTTAATTGAAATTGAAAGCAGCTACTCGGACAACCCTAGATTCAAAAAATGCTCTGATCTTACTACAACAACTACCTTCGTCCCCAATATTATTCCAAATAACAATCTAAGGCTTTTACTTCATACGCTGTAAACCATAAATATACGTATTTTGGTTTCTTTAACTCAAGAACTCGATTTGTCACTCGTATCTAAAGTTCCTACGAAACTCAAATCCTATCTAGGGTTATGGTTTTTCTGAAAAAGTTTTGGCCGAATTCATTATATGATAGGTTGGAAGTGTGAAAGTGTTAAAGAATTTGATGAAAAAATAAAATATTATGATGTTGTGATGGCTGATCACTATGTTGGCACTTTGTTTAGCCTCATCCACGCTATTCGGCCCGAAAATCAAGACCGGGATCCGGTAAGGTTGATCTACCATTGGTATCCTTACTAGCACTATTTCCAGATTCCAATTTCGATTTTCAAGTTGGAATATCGCAGATAAGGATAAATAGAGTGCCCACAAAGTGATCAAGCATCACAAGATCTTTATCTTTTTATTTTTCATCAAATTCTTGAACACTTTCGAGTTGTGTAAGTCATTTAATCGAATTGTGGTTGGTTTGGTATTGGTTTTTTGCTTTCTGAAGTTGTATTGCTTCCCATAGCATTAGTTACAATTGTTATTGATTGTTTTTTTTGTGCAGGAATTCTCCCCTGACTTTCTTTGTGTATGCTTTGGTTATATGCTTAATATATCTTTTGCCTTTAAAAAAAAAAGTAAATAAAACTAACTTAAACTTATAGTCCCAATCTATATCGATAATATATCAGTGAAAGAGTACTAATAAGACTTGCCCATTCCCAGCAAAATCGAAGCGAAATGCACTGATCCCCTCCTTCTCTAGTGCAGAAGCAAGTGTCATAACGGTACTGCTTTCCTACATAACATATTTACACAGAATCAATAACCATTAACACACACATTGACACATACACAAAAGAGAGAACAAAGTTAATTTTTTGCCAATATATAAAAGAATTCTCATCGATACAGTTTCAGCCATAATGAAATGACCTAAACGTGTAAAAAAAAATGACTTTAAATACATTTCTAGCCTAAAACTATACAAGTGACAAAATCAGACAGACCTTTGATGATTGAAATCCATGACACAGAATCACAATATCTGTGGATCCAGTTTCATGTAAGACACCCATAAGTTTCTCTCCATGTTTGTTTTCTATAATTATCCTCTGTTGATTAACTCCTGAAACAATTATAAAACCCATAATCTTGTTTTATTACTATTCATCATTTTATCCAATTTGATATATAATACAAAAAGTTCGCCAGAAAAATGACCTGGTATTTGCTGAAGATGGCCGGAACTGGCATCAGCGGCGGCCATTTTAGTAGGTGTTACCTGGTTACGGATGCAATTGCTTAGTTGTCTGATTTGCAGTACCTGTTTGAGATGAAAATGAGATACAGAATGTGTTTTGGTTGTAACTGCAAAATTGGAGGGGGTAAAATGATAATTATTGATTATTAGAGTTTCCATGGTTGGATAATTGTGTTGTGCTGTTTTGTTGCATGTGACCCTGATTTTGGCAGTTTTATTTCATTGATCCTTTAAGTCCACTTTATTATACATCGTCCTCATATTATACTCGGCAGGGGCGGATTTAGGGCATTTTGCTAAGTGTGGCATCGCACATGTTCCATAATGTGAAGGGGCTCAAGAATAACCCAACATATATATTGTGAACAAATCGAAAGATGATAGTACTCGTGATATTATTAGTGTTATTGAATTTATTATTATACATATGAAAAAAAAATTATTGAAAAGGTCTTGTTTGTATTTGCTGAACAGGGCCCATAATTTTAACGGGACGGCCCTAATACTCAGTTGATTTTTATATAATAAAATTCTTAAAATTTAGTGAATAAGTTTAGCCATTTATAGTGTAAATCACAGCCATTAAGGCTAAGCACATATGATCATATATGACCATCTGTAATAAGAGATCACATATGATTAATTAAATTAAAGTTGAATGCTTGTTTTCAAATTACCCCGTATTATTTAAGAACATCAAATGAACTATCTAATTTATATGATATGTACTTTTGTGTTTGTGCAATCTCAGTTGTGATCTTGATCATTCTCATATTACTCAGCATTATTTAAGAACATCAAATAAACTTTCTAGGTTATATTATATGATATTGATCATCCTCAGATCAGTTGTTTTCGAGAATTGAAACGTACATAGAGCACTAAACGTTTACATATACTTAAAAGGTCGCAGTTGTACAAGATGAGCTTCTACAAAGCCGTGCATGCGTGTCCTGTTTCTGCTTCAACTAATTTTCTTTTACTATCAAACAACAAGTTATGGATTTCAACTAACGCAGCATAATAATCATTCTACTATCATACTCATAATATATAATATATTACTCTGTTTCTGCTGCTTATACATGAGAGAAGCACACGATCGAAAATTTAGTAGCATAATCATAACATGATGCGATAAATTCAGGTACAAGATTAGCTTATAGTCACCAAGAAATAAAAAAGACAACAAAACTGTGTAACAACAAACTACAATCATCATCATCATCCAGAAGAAGCAATTGGCTCATGCCCGTCGCTTGCTCAAACGCCACGAATTGGGTTCGTTATACCTATCATATAGAGGCTCAATCCGTTCTTGTCTTTTACGCTTAGACATCTTAGTGGGATCAGACACCTTAAAGAACCTAGGTGCCAATTCCACAAGCCACTTTGGATCCACAACGGTCGCCTCGCGCATGTATTCTTTTGTTGTCATCACTAGCTCGTGGTAGATAACCCAATCCGGTTGCCTTTGGAAGAGAGCACTACTTGGGTGTATGTAAACCGGTTGGTTCTCAACAATGGTACGATATCCCTCTTGAGGGTCCTTGCGTGCAGCATGGAAGAAAAACCCAGCTGTGATTGCCTTCCGTATCTTGGTGAAGTTCTTCCCGGCACTCACAACATCCAGCTTGTACCTAAATCAGCATCATAATACTATTCGAATTTAATAAAAAATTCCACATAATAACATAAGATAACAGCAAGTACCAAGTAACAAGTTACAGGTCAAATGGGTCGGTCACTCTTGGAACAAGTTGATTGGGATCAATGAACATTTTCTCTTTTATTGACTTGAACTTCAGAAATAACTAGCGTTTTAAGTAACTACTGAGGAAAGTATATTTTATAATACAATTAAAAAATCTATTTACACGAGATGATTTCTAATTTTTTTAAGCCTTTGGTATGTTTCTTGAGTAACTAAAACGTGTTCAATCCGCTTCCAATTAACCAGTCTCTTCAAAGTGACCAGATAGACCCATTAGCCAATAGTATGGCCTACCTAGAACTACATGCTTACATGAATGGGCTGAGATAGCACCATGTATAGAAAATTTATTAACCTAGTATGCACACAATTTAGATTATTGGTTTCATGGTCAGAAATAAAATCAGAAACAATCTGATATATGTTAGCATATATTACTTTTCATATCTTTCGAGATTTTAATTTTTAAGTTTCTGCATCATTTGATGTCATTTTTTATTTTATTTTATTTTGTGTCTATTTATTCCTTTTGAAAACCTTTCAGGTTATTCAAACATCCAGAGTTATTCGAGTGTCTAATAATAGCTCAACCAACGGTACCATCCAACACACCCATCTCTAAATGTCATCCTTATTTTAACTCATTCACATAAGTAATCAAACTATCATGTTACCTTTCTCTCATATTTTGTCCTCTCTTCTAGGGAGTTCTGTTATATGAGCCGCCTGATGCAGTTTCTTTCGAATGGTAGTACAATTTATGCGACCATAATTAACACATTCATTATTTACATAAATGTTTTCAACAGTACAAGAAAGTGCTGGGTTAAGGTCTTGCCTTGAAACATAACCCATAACTTTTTAGCCATATTTCGACCCTAAACATCTACACGACTAGAAACTCTATCATGTCAAGCATAGTAAGATGGTAAAACAATTTATCAAAATTTTCAGATATTATCTCTCATGAAACCAGGATATAGACTAAAGTTCAAGCCTGCGTCATCATAGTACAGATCTAAAAAACACACACACACACACACACACACACATACACACACACACACAAAAATGAAACAACAGAAGATAAATGTAAACAAAGGATAGGGAACATACTTGTCCATAATGGATAAAAGTTGCTTTCTGACATCTTGTGCCCTCCTAAGTGATCTTGACTGAACGAAATTCTCGAAGCACCATGGCCCTGAAAAGTTCTTGGCTTTCCAAGCCTCGTAAACAGCAAGCAAAGTTAGATGATCTCCTTCAGGTTGAAAAAACTTTGCTTTTCTTTGATCTGCTTGGGCTTGTTTTTCCCTAGGTCTATAAAAGATGTTCCCCGTGGTAATCATTGCAATTATGGTCAATATCTCATCACTGCAACCCAAATCAACACTCGCAAGGAGCATCTTAGACAACGGAGGTTCGAGAGGAAATTCAGCCATTTTCCTACCCAGTTTTGTTAGAAGACCTTCTTCATCAAGAGCTCCAAGAGTGTAAAGCTGTTCGAGAGCAGATATTAGGGCCTGAGGAGAAGGAGGGTCCATGAAATCAAAAGACAGCAGATCATTTATCCCCATCGCTTTCAAATTTAATGTTATTAATCCAAGATTTATCCTCTGTATTTCTGGAATTGAGGTAGGCGACATTTCATTGTTAAAGGCACTTTCAGTGTATAGTCTATAGCACTTTCCCGGCCCTGTACGTCCTGCACGCCCAGCCCGTTGCTTAGCTGATGCCTGAGATATTGGAGTAATGACAAGTGAATCAAGACCTTGTTTTGGGTTATACACATTTTGCTTAGCGAAGCCCGGATCAATGACATAAAAAATCCCATCGATTGTCAAAGAAGCTTCAGCAATATTAGTGGCAACAACCACCTTTCTCTTCCCTGGCGGCGCAGGTTCGAATATCCTGGATTGCATTTCACTAGGTAGTGCACTATAAACCGGTAATATGATCAACTCAGGAACATTTTTACCTAATCCTTTCATTCTCTCAAATAAACACTGGCAAGCGTGATCGATCTCTTCCTGACCAGTCAAAAACACAAGTATGTCCCCCTCAGGTTCTGTCAAGTGGATCTGCATTACAGTAATTAAAGCTGCATCGAGATAATCGCTTTCAGGTTGTTTAGTGTAAAGTATCTCCACCGGAAATGTCCTTCCAGGAATTGTGAAAATATTGCAATTAAAGAAATATGAAGAAAACTTCTCAGCATCTAATGTAGCCGAAGTAACGATTAACCGAAGGTCGGGTCTTCGTTTCACTAGGCCTTTTAATAACCCGAAAAGTACATCAGTATGCATTGTTCTCTCATGAGCTTCATCAAGCATAATCACTGAATACTGAGAGAGGTTTTCATCAACCAATATTTCCCTTAGAAGCATACCGTCAGTCATGTACTTGATAACCGTTTCCGGACAGGTACAATCCTCAAAACGAATCGAGTATCCAACTTCCTCACCCAAACGACAACCGAACTCTTCAGCAACCCTCTTGGCTACAGACATTGCAGCCACCCTTCTAGGCTGCGTGCATCCAATCTTACCCCGAGTGGTGTAACCTGCTTCGGCTAGATACTGTGTGACCTGAGTTGTCTTCCCAGAGCCTGTCTCACCAATGACAACCAAAACCTGGTTATCATTCACAGCTTGAACCAATTCCTTCTTCAATTTGTAGATAGGCAAGCTCTGTCTCTGTTCCTGAAGTGAAAGCTTTGACCTTTGACCAAATGTCAATGCTTTACCATAAGAATCCTTTTTCCATTCAGGCATATCGTATGCAGACAGCCCAACTCCCCTCAGCTCTTGTGCTAAATGTCTCTCACCCGACTCTGGCATCGGGTCTTCCCACGGTCGATTCAAATCTTTAGGGATCGAGTCAAGCATGGTTCTTTGTTGTTGGTCCCTAACCTCTCTTCTTTCTTTGATAAGAGCAGACTGCAAAGCCGCTGCACGACTCAATGAACCCTCGGGGTTTTTAAATATCTTGACTGGGGACATATCCATGGAGTAATGACTCTGCCCTTGCAGAAATGCAGGTTCATCTTCATTTAACTCGACCTCAAGCTCCTCATCACCACCTTCTTCTTGATACATCATCCCTTCATTAGTTTCTTCATCAAACATTGGATACTCTTTCACACTCAAAACCCCTGACGCAATCAACTGATTTGCCTCCCATCTCTCCGGTGAAGTCATCCTCTTCAACGGTCTCCTTGAAGGAACCCCAACATCCTCTTCCGTAAGAGTTATTCCTGAAAGTCCTGTCCTAGATAAAGAACCACCATACTTTGACCCACCAGAAGGATTAGTCCTTACATCATTATCGTCATCATTATCATCTGCACTCTTCTTCAATGGCAACAAATCTCTCCCAGTAGTCTGATCAACATCTCTCATCGAAAGAGATAACTTCTGACCAGATATTGAAATCACTTTCACGAAAACCTCTTGATCGCGTTTAACCACATCCTTGGCATTCGCTATTCTCCTTGTTGCCATTTGCGATACATGGACCAAACCTTCTTTTCCCTTGATATCAATAAGCTGAACAAAACAGCCCGTGTCCATTACTTTACTAACCCTCCCTTTATAGACCTGATATAATTCAGGCTCATTGGATTTGTGACTATAATAACCCTTCCTATCACCCGTTTCATATTTATCATCTCGATCTCGACCTCTATCTCTATCTCTGTATCTATCTCTATCTCTATCTCTATATCTATCTCTATCCCTATCATTTCCACCATGAGTTCCTCTATCATCTTTATCTCCTCTTCTGCGCTCATATCTACCGCTATCCCTGTCATTCCGACCACCACGGTGACTCCTGGGTTCATCATCGTCATACTCGTTTTTTTCGTTCCTAATCTTCTTCTGTTGGGCTTCCAATTCAATTTCCTTCTCCAAAGCCTTGACACGGTCTCTACTATCGCCTATCTTCAGAGCAGGAAAGCTTGATTTTGATCCATCGTCGGTATCCTTACTAGCATCTTTACCGGATCCGGATTTTGATTTTGGAGGCAAAATAGCGTGGATAATGGTAAGTAAAGTGCGAACAAAGTAATCAGGCATCTCAGCACCATTTTCTTTCAACTTAGCATCGAATTCGTCAATAGTTTCACACTGTTGACCTATGGATATAATGAATTTGGCTAAAACTTTTTTATCAAACCCTAGATGGGATTTGAGTTCTGTGCGAACTTTATATACGAGGGAGCGATACTCGATTTCTTTCAAACTGGGTTCTTTAGTTTGAGAAACCATTGATAGCTAGGGTTTAGAGAACAAACAAAACTTAGAAGGTTTGGGAAATACCTGAAATTAGGTCAGATTAATTGGGACGAAGGCTATCGCGCTGTATTTGCTCATACGGGGTTACTAGGGGTGTTAGGTTCAGACGGTACTCGGTGAAAATGGTTTGGATAAAATTGTTTTTTCTTTTAAATTATTTTTAATTTTTTTTTTTTTTGAAAAGCCAACAAAAATATATTATTAAAAGAAACACGAATACAAAGTCAGAGGGCAAAGCCTTAATACAACAACACGAGAAAACAGATTCTATACCATACAAGTGAGACTAAGCTATAATGTGGAATGATAAAACACGCGAAGAAGATAAGTCAGGTCTCGATTAAAAAAACGAGTAGGAAAAAGCCTTCAACTAACGAGAGTTCCTAGGCAGGATTAACTTGTTGAAGACAAGCTGGGTTGAGAATCAAGATACAGTGCTGAACAACACAGCGACAAAGCATTTGATTCTAACCCACTTAGATCATAACCAAGTAGTAGCTCGAAAGAGTCCGGCATAAAAAACCTACAATTAACCAATACCTACTTTTGTGTAATTTGCATCGAAATGACGGGGATTAGAGATCCACGTTAGCCAATCTAAGGAGCCTTTTTTCCAGCGGCAGTTAATCCATTCAAAACTTTTGGCCTGAATATCCGAGACAATCTTTGAGAAGCTAAGAGTCTTATTACCGAAGACATTGTTATTTCGGTTAGTCCAAATATGATAGCAGGCAACCCAAACGACCGCTTGCCAAATGGAGGTCCCGAGGGTAGTGTTAAGGGTGTGAACATTTGATATGTCGGGGATGCTCGAGAAATTCATTGAGCTGAAACCCCACCACCTACTAATTTTTTCCCATATGTCGGAAGAGAAGCTACACGAGAGTAGAGAGTGGTGGAGTGTTTTAATACCGTCGTCACAGACAAGACATCTAGTAGAGTGTAGGTCTATATCTTTTTGTTGAGTTCAGTACGGACCGGGAGCCTATTTAGATTAGCTCTCCACATGAAGATTCCAATTTTCTACGGAACGAAGGGGTTGAGGACCGTGGGGGTAAGCTGTGAGATTTGAAGCCGAGAGAATAGTAAGGGAACGCATGATAGAGTCTGTAGTAAACAGAATATTGTTGCTGTGAATCCAAGACCAAGAGGCAGTAGAGTTCCCGGAGAAACTGTGGCGATTAATGGTGCTCGTTAGGTCGATTAATTCATCATCAGTCCGCCACCTAGGTTGGGCAGACCAAGAGCAGCGAGCAGATCCATCGGCGAAGATGATGCGATCGGCCACATCAGCATCTTTGTTAATCTTGAGTCGAAACAGCCTGGGGTATGCATCTTTAAGAGGTATATTACCAAGCCAAATGTCGTTCCAGAAGCTAGTGTCCGAATCAACACCTACATCTTTGACAAACGCGTTAGATGAATTAAACCCTAACTTGGTTAGGGTTTGATTGAGATTAATAATATCAGTCCAAACACGCCCCGAAAATTTTTTAAGATTATTTTTAACTAATAATCAAATTATCAAATCAAATTATTATATATGTCATAGTCATAATGTCATATAAAAAAAAATCAATCCAATCGTCAATAAAATCAATTTATTTGAGTCGGTTCCTTAATTAAAGTATTTTAAAAACTTATGACTAGTAATTAATACTACCTTCGTCCCATATTAATAGTCCATAGACAAAAAAAAACACAATTTAAAAAAATGTCATAAAAGTACTGTATTTTCTGTAAATTTTTCAGTTTTACCCTTACCTTTTCTTTCTCATTTAATCCTATCCACATACATCAAGGACATAATAGAACTTAAGCTTCTTTTTTTTCTAATTTATGAAAGTAGTATTAATTTGGGATATTCCAAAATAAAATGCTGGACTATTAATATGAGATGGATAGAGTAAAAAAAATAAAGAATCTAAAAATACGTTGTAGTGTACTATAATAATAACTAGAAAAATTTTAGACCGCACGTTGCAGAAGGACTAAAACTCAGGTCTTTTCCCTTACCAACTCATGAACTCGAATTGCGCTAGCCATCCAATTGTTATAATAAGTTGGATTTATTTATTATATATATGTTTTTCTTTTTTTTAAAAAAAAAACTCCGTTTCGGATATAATTGGTTGCATTTTGTTCGTAAAATTATTTCGAGTTCATCGGTGATGACAGAAAAACGTAAATCGCGGCGGAAAAAAGATAAATCCCGTAAAAAAATGTTGATGAGTTTTATTAAATGGGTAATATATTAAATTCAAAAGTTACATTTTAGTCCCTAAAGTTACAACTTTTATCCCTGAAATATTTCATCTTTTACCCTTCTTACACTTTCATCTTTTACCCTTTAAGTATGATACATCTGACAATTTTCTTCCTTGGTAAAAATGTCATCTACTAACATTTGAAACGACCCAAAATATTGGTGGGTATTAGTATATATATCTAAACTTCTTACACTTTCATCTTTTACCCTTTAAGTATGATACATCTGACAATTTTCTTCCTTGGTAAAAATGTTATCTACTAACATTTGAAACGACCCAAAATATTGGTGGGTATTAGTATATATATCTAAATAAATTTGGACTAATAATTGACAATAAGCCATATTAGTTATAATCAATGTAGGCGTTGGTACTATTTGAGATAATAACCAATAAAATGAAACCATAAATTCATAATCGACAAACCGATTGAGTTCTAATATGTTCTAGTGGCTGTTCGCTTCTCTTTCTCTTCCACTTTTTCTGCTTCAAATCAATAAAAACTCATACTTAAAATATCAAAATAAAAGCAAATGAAAAAAAAAAAAAATAATAACCAAGCTTGTTTCCATCATTTCCAAGCTCTAGAATGACAAACAATTATGTCAAAAATCAATATGAGATTTAATAAAAGTAGTAAGACTAGTATAGCAAGACTAAAATCAATATGGAATTTAGTAAAAATAGGAAAACGATAACCAATTATTCGAATATTCAGTTTATACCATGGGTTAGATTCTAAATCCATAACCATTCCACTAACCATTTTATAAATCCGGTATCACCAATAATCCGAACCAAATTCAAATTAGCCAAATTCGGTTCACCCAAAAGCATTCGGACTACCACAAACACAATACATAGTCATTTTGGCAATTAGGATCGAAGGTTGATTTGGGGAAGTTTTGTATGCGTATAGAACGAAGATTAACTGAATTAGAGCTCCGTTCATCATACTGCGTATATATTAGATAGGGTTTATATTCTAGTGATATGCACGAGCCTAAACTAACGAACAATTTAACCATGCGTTAATGTAGGGACTAAATTGGGACAGATTTACGCTATTAAGGATGAAAGTGATGAAAAAGACAAAAGTGGACAAACACAAGGACCATTTTGACAATTTTGTCTTTTATACATTTAAGTAATAAATTCTAAATTTATGTGTATAATATAGAAGAAAAAATCATAATCATAAACATAAACTTTAACTTAATTGTATAAATTCGTTTATCCTTTAAAAACTCTAAAATTATAGTTTAAATTCATGTTAAAATGTTCATCAATTTTGACTTTGACCGACTTTGATCAACAAATTTAAGTTTGACCCATTAACTGGTGTTGGCTGATGAATTAAACAAATTTTGAAAAATCGAAACGAACTATTTTTAAAAAAGAGTAATCGAGATTAATCTCGGTGTTTATGACAGTGATTTCAAGGTGTGATAATAAAAGAATAAATGGATACTAATTTCCCTCTCATGGTCCATAACTTCACAAGTTTTAAACTTACAAACAGTAATGTTTTGACTTTTGAACGAGATAAAAAAGTGTTACAGAGTATTTAAACTGGAGGTGTACAAATCAGTTATCTCCGATTGATCATTAAGAATGTATACACGCAAGACCTTTTGAATTTTGTTTGAATGTGTTTCAATTTTTAATGATTCTGTTTTTATTGTTTTATTAATATTAATTTTTAATTTGCCTGAAAATAATGGGGTAACTAAAATTTGGGGTGGAGGATGACGTTAGAGTTTAAATTGAATGATAGAAGTAGAAGTAGAAGTAAAGTAGAAGTAGAAGATGGAGATGAAAGAGATATATAAAACAGATTTGTTCTAAGCATAGACTTAAGGGCTATACCTAAGCTTTTTGGACACGCATTAAATAGTTATACTTAGTTGAAAATTATCTCACTAATCTTCTAATAACCAACTACCTAATCTTTTTGTATAAATTTTTCTTAAGCATAACTATTAGGGCTATGTTTAGAAAAATTCAAAAAGAATATATGAATTGGCAAAAATACCCTCACATGTCACACACATGATTCCACTTGACAGAAAAATACTAAGAGCACTCCCTATGGTTTCATCATAGCTTCATTACCCACCTTTATGATGATGTGGCATCCATTACCCATATAATGCTATAGGCATGGATTAGTTATAGGGCTTCATTATCCGTCTTCTCTATCAATTTAACGAAATCATGAACCTCAAGTTATATAAATTGTGGGTCCTGCTGCTTGTAGCGACCCGACAAAATCGTCATTGACGGCGCCGTCTACTTAGGTCCCGTTACGTGGTCATAAATCTTTAAAACAACGTTTGACCAAAAATATGTCGCATTCATTTCAATTATAAAGATGTTTCAAAGTTTACAAGGTAGTTCAACGTCTAAACATGTTACAAAGTTTTAAGTACAATTGAAACCTATGCGACACAAATTAAGTTAAGTCAAAAGATGCTCCACGTATGCATGTATACTCGACATCCAAGCAAGTATCAAAAATAAAGTGCGGAAGCATGTATCACCCAGCGTTCAAGGACCTGAGAAAACATATAGAAAACTGTCAACGAAAAACGTTGGTGAAATCATAGGTGTATTAGTAACGTTGTTTTTGAACCACAAGATTTAATATAGTTGATTATCCAAATCGTTTGTATTCCAAAAGTATGTTCGCGAGCACCCAATTATCAAGACTTAACTGTTTTGTACCCTGTTACGTAGTGTTAGAACATACACTATACTCGAAAATATATTTCATCCGCTAACGGTAGCGAACCGTCCGAATGACGGCTCGTCAAGCCCAATGTGATCACATAACATAAGTTCACGTTTACACCCTGCAAGTGTAACTAATGATAATTGAATTGAGGCTTTTTGTTCAAACTCGCTGTGGAATGTTTGTTTTCGTACTTGTGTTCAAAGCATAAAAGTATGATACGTATATGTTTCTCATCCCATAGTTTAAAGAGTAAAAGTTGTTGAAAAGGTGGGACTATGATCTCACCTTGGTTGCACGAATAGTAAATGTACTTCACAAAGTAATGTGTGCAAGAACGAATGCTAGTCTTGACCTAAATAAATAGGTTCGTATCAATATCGGTGAATACGGTGGGTCAAAGTGTTCAATTAGTCCTATGGCTCGTTACGACTCGATTAATATAGCATGTCAGTCACATTGTCAAGTTCATGCAAAGTACAAGTATAAAAGCATGTTAGAACGATTGCACAAACGTTTGGTTAAGTTTGATTAAAAGTCAACCTTGGGTCGGGTCAAAGTCAACGAAAAAGTCAACATGTTCGGGTCGGATTTCGAACTATTTTTCTGAGGTTTTTAATCATATATAAGCATGTTAGAACAAGTTACATGTGAATCGGAGGTGCGTAGCATAACAAACATTTTTCGTAAAAGTGTAAGCTTGATTAGAAACCATACACGGCAAATGCCGCGCCGCGACCAAGGAGTGCCGCGCCGCGGCAATCAACGTGAACTGGTGCCTGGTGAGTTTCAATTGTTCAAGTCTAAATCCAAACTTCAATTACGCACAATTCACAAACCGTAAACACTTAGAAGACGTATCTTATATCATTCGAAAGGTAATTTGACGAGGAACACAACTAAATATATTTCATCAATCAAAAGCATCATTTGCAAAAATCGAATTTCCAAGTTGATAGTTCATTAAATGTTCACCATAAATGCCTTAAAGTTCATAGATGCACTTTGATGATTCGGGAATTAAATGCACACATATAATACGCCGTTGCGTAGGTAATTACGCATACAATACAACTAAACACTTACAAACAATATTGCATAGCATTTGGTGCATCAAATATCCATTTTACTTCTATCAAACCCTAACTCAAAATCACAACTTTTGCAATTAAGTTTATGGAGTCTTTCCAAGTCAACCTACACATCAAATTGGAGCTAGTGATGCTAGTAACACATTTAATACATGCACTTTTAACATCTAACCACATTTAAACAACTAAATCTCAAGATCAAACACACCCATTTCAAGTTCATGCTAGTTACACTAAAATAACGAGATCGAGCATATAAATCACATAATCATGTTTGTCATGACCCGGAAAAATTTCGACTAATTTTGAACCAAACTCACGGTAGAATTTCATAATTCTGACATGATAAGCAAAGTCCGTTATGTTGCGTCTCAAAATTTTTGAACCATTTTCATATGTTCAATTGACCTTTGACTATTCCCGACGACTCACGATACGACTGCCTGTAAATAGATATGCATATAATTAAATATATATATAAATATATACATATATAATAATATGAAATATTATATATTGTAATTGTTAGAATTAATTATGTAAAATAATAATAATATATAATAAAAATATATATACATATAAATAAAGTATATAGAATATATACTTTGTAATTTAGAAGTTATTTAGTAAACAACGGCAACGCTCAATTGTCATTCGAATGATAGTAAATGAGTTAAAAAGGAACTTATGTAATTTTAAAATAAACGGTGATCCGAAAATGAGTCATATAAATTATAGGCTTATTAAAAATATATTTAGGAACTATTAGTTGAATTTTAAAACTTTTTATATTTTACTTGGGGTTGGGAGTGAATAATTAATGTAATTTTTATTTAATAGTTAATGAACAAATTTTACACCTTAATGACCGAAATAAATAAAGATGATTACTGTAAAAATTTGAAAATTTTCTGAAGGCTTTTATCCGCTACTGATTAACAACGGAGTGCAAAATACTATCCGCGAGAAACTGTCGGTGGCATGATCAAAAGTAAGATTTACGGGTGTTTATTTATTATTATTATATTATGTTAGTTGTTATTAATCTGTGTAAAATTTATGTATATAAATATGTGGCATGACAATATAGAAAAGAACTCAATCATCACCTCCTTTGTTCACACTTTCCACTACTTACTCCTTTTATGCAAATCAGGTTATAGTATAGATTATAGAATTGTGCAAATAAAACACATAAACTACTTTTCTTTAATCTATTACTGGCCAAAAACTAAGCAAGTCACCACCTTCACTCACAAACCCCACACCCGCCATCACCTTTAGCCATCACCACCATATCATCACAAGAACTCCGTATCTGCTGCAGCCACTAGACCACCATTGAATCACACCTCTCATCGTGAGACCCATCATCACCACACCTCCACCGCCTACCACCCTCAATCACCATCCTTCCACCATCCGCCACCTATGGTCACCCGAAAACCAACACAGCCCAACCACGAGACGATCACTTCAACCTTCACTCAAGATCACCTTGAAGCCACCATCAACTGCCACCAATCTCCGCCATCCTACTGAAATAATTTTTTTTTCTTTTTTTTTCTGTTCGAAAGATATGACCCAACACCATGTTGTTTGTTGTTGCCATGGTTCGATTCAAACAGCCCACCCAAGAATGCTCGTGTACTATTTTCTTCTTGATCTCAACCTGCTACGCTTTTTTTTTTTTTTTTTTTTTTTTGTGAAACCCATCAACCACCATACTTTGTCACTGCTACACGCTTTCTGTCATTGGGAAGACAATGTTGTTAGGAAATGATGTGAATAAAACGATGATTAAGAAGCTAATGATGGTTATGATTATGAAAAGAAGGATGATGTAAAATATGACGATGATTTGATTTAGAATGATTTGATTTAAATTGACCAAAGAGCTAATGGCTTGGCACTATCGAGGTCAACCTTACAACCTTGAGGTTGAGGGTTCGAGTCCTGTTTAGGACAATTCATGGTGTATATATTCGAGTTAGATTTAGGTGGGTGTGTGAGTTTGCCTTTCAAAAAAAAAAAAAAAAAGAATGGTGACGATGCTCGATATGATGATGATCGTGATCACGAAAGTGATGATGATCATGGGTTTGATGATGATGACGATTAGGATGATGATTAGGGTTAGATTATGTTAAGATAATGATGGTTATACAGTGAAAATGATAATGATGAGATGATTGTTAGAAGATGATAGTTAAATGATGATGATGAATATTGGATTAGGAAAATAAGAACAGACAGAAAATGGTTAAATAAATTTTAACGAATGGATTATTTCAGAAATGAACAAGCAGAGGAATGGTTAGGGACGTTTGTGTTGAATGAGAGATCTTGAGTTCGAATCTAGGCTCGTGCAGTTTATATTTATTATTTTTCAACACTGCACAAGTTAAGCCTAAGATTAACAAGAGTTGAAGTCCAGATTTAACTCTTTCGCTTATTAAGCCCATTAAGATTAAATGGTAAAAATTATTATTATTATTATTATTATTATTATTATTATTATTATTATTATTATTATTATTATTATTATTATTATTATTATTATTATTATTATTATTATTATTATTATTATTATTATTATCATTATTATTATTATTAACATAAATACTATTATTATTACTATCATTATCATTTTACTAATAGTGTTATCATTATTAATTAATAAAGTTATTATTATTATTAATATTAATATCAAAAGAATCAGTATTATCAAAACTATCATTTTAACAGATAAATATTCTGTATATAAAAATATACTTATATTAGTATTTCATATAACTATATATCAAACCTATTAATATTTTATATATATATATATAAATACTTACATATAACAAACTAATGATTTTTAAATAGAATACTATATATATATATATATATATATATATATATATATATATATATATATATATATATATATATATATATATATATAACTAATTGTATAGATACTAATCATTTTAAATATATTTACAAAGTAGATATATAACACATAAATTAAGATATAATATAAGTATATGTTTTAAATGGAATCTAGTATAAATCCTATATAACTACAAATATATAAATAATATATATATATATATATATATATATATATATATATATATATATATATATAATGAAATTATGTGATTTCCATTCTATGTTTTAATATATATACTAGATATAGGTTCGTGAATCCGAGGCCAACCCTGCATATTTTTACTACAAAATATCGTATTGTGAGTTTCATTTGCTCCCTTTTTAATTGCTTTTGCAATATATATTTTTTGGGCTGAGAATACATGCGCTGCTTTTATGTTTGACGAAATAGACTCAAGTACTTAAAATATATTCTACGTTGAGTTGTACCACTTTGCATATCTTCCCTAATAGCTTGGTAACTAATATTTACATGTTGGAAGAACATGTAAGCGTGAATCCTATTGATAGATCTATCGGGTTTGACCACCCAAACCAGGCTAGTCGCTCTAGTATCGTAAACGGTTGCATAGTACTTCATTTTTACTACACTTGGTACAGTGTAGGGAGATTTCATAATAAAGGGAATATGCCACATTAATTGTTAAATATGGTTACCGAAGCACTCAATAACTTATAGAATACTTTTATACACTTGAGAGTGTACATATATTTATAAACGGAAATCTTGTGGTCTATTAATATATTGAAAAGATTGTTATGATAAACCTATGAACTCACCAATCTTTTGGTTGACACTTTTAAGCATGTTTATTCTCAGGTATGAAAGAAATCTTCCGCTGTGCATTTGCTCATTTTAAAGATATTACTTGGAGTCATTCATGGCATATTTAGGTCAGTGCCTCGCAATGAGACCAGATGTTGATGACTTCATCCATGTAGATTAGGACGGGTTGTTAAAGTTGGTATCAGAGCGTTGGTCCTAGCGAATCAGGTCTTGCATTAGTGTGTCTAACTGATAGTTGTTAGGATGCATTAGTGAGTCTGGACTTCGACCTTAGCTGCATATTATAAGTATTGTTTATCATTCCTAGTGGAAAATATCCTGCTTATCATTCCTAAGTCTAGACACGACTTCCTGCACTTATTGAATAGATAGTTTATAGATAAATTTATATCCTAGCGTATCTGTTATTGTAAACTTTGTCTGACAGTTTCCGAAAGTTCCTCCGTAATCTACGGGATTTTCTATATTATATATAGGTATTCTATGTAATTAGAATATCATCCGATATCCGAAAATCATTTCATATCGAAAACCCTCTATCCGACCGTACAAGATGGAACTCGCAACTAGTTCAAGTTCCTCGGATTCCGACAGCTATTCCGATATAGATTCCCACTCGAGCTCTGAAAGCAGCGTAACCGGAATGGATCAACCACTTAGCCATCACCTATTTTGGATGAAATGGGGATGGGTTCGTAGTCGACTTAATCAATGGAGACAAGAAGAAGGCGATCCTTTCCACCCACCAACCTGCAATCTTGGTGAAGAACCTGAAGCACTTACAGGCGAACCCGTTCGAAACACCATTTTTAGTCTCATCTCCAGGATAGCTTGTCACGATTATCTTCTATCTAAAATTCTAAACCTTATTCATCCACTCATTCCGACCGACAATCATCCATGAATAATAGAAGAAATTAACAAACTTCGCTCTCGAGTAATCAATTTGGAGAATATGGTGCAAAACTTAACAGCTTCAGCAATATCACCGGCACCCACATTACCATCAATAACAGCACCAGTACCATAAACAATCCATGCCTCAACATCTCATTCTATACCTCGAGTATAATCATCGTTCTACGTACCGTTCTACATTAATTGTCTTCGTTCTTCATGGCGATTATGTAATCTCTAATGTTTTAGAGATTATATATTCTTGTTCTAACGGTAAATCAAATGAGTCTAATATCATATTGACTCGTTAAATTCATGATTACATCTGAAGAAAATATAAATGTATATATGTTTTCATAAAGTTTGTAATTAAAAATTCTTTCGTACAAACTGTTAATGATGAAAATATTTTAACGGGTAGGTAATACCCGAGGAATATTTAGACTTCACATTAATAAGTTACCCTGTACATCCTTCGAATCTGATTCAACAGTCATTTACTATCCTATTTACATCCACAGATATACGAATCCGTTCATCACAGAATAACCATTTTCATTCAATTTCATATTTGGATTGTGACTTACCAGAAATCCAACAAGTGGCATAATGAAGAAAACATTGGACAAATAAAATTTGTTAGAAACAAACAAATTAACTACGAGAAAAATTTGTTAAGAATCCACGCTAACTGTTCCTAGCTAACTGATTACGTTTTATTTATCGCAATTTAATTATCGCAATTTATATTCTCGCAATTTTATTTATCGTCATTTAATTTCTATTATTTATTTTACGCACTTTAAATATCGGGACACGTATACAAAGTTTTGACATATCATATCGACGCATCTATATATATTATTTGGAATAAACATAGACACTCTATATGCAGTAATGATTGAGTTAGCTATACAGGGTTGAGGTTGATTCTATAATAATATATATACTTTGAGTTGTGATCGAGTCTGAGACATGTACACGGGTCACGATACATATTAATTAATTCGAATATTATATATTAAACTATATATGAATTATTGAATTGCTAACTGTGGACTATTAACTGTGGACTACCAACATTGGACAATTAAAATGAATTAAAATATTGATTATAACATATGAAACTAAACATTTCTTCAAGTTTGCGACTTGATTTCATCTTAAACATCCTTTGTATCTTGACGATTACAATCAGCGTTTAATCATCTAAAAACCTTCAATATTCTTGAAAACCCTCGGTTTGATAACCGATGATCCAAATTCGTTAACTTTGGAAATGCTGACGAAGCAGCACGTTGTAGATGGCCTTAATGGCCAAAAGTGATGATAAAAGAATGGAGTGTTGTGAACGCTCGATAGAAAATTTGGAACTGAAAAAAAACGGATTGAGCTAACCATGAAGGAGACCAAGGACAAATACAAGGACCAAACCCTATATTCAAAGAATCCAGGTAATTCTGAATCCGATGAAATCTTTAGAAAATATCTTGCTTTGAACTCATGTTAAAATCTTGCGAAAATTTTTCTTCATCAACTTTCGAACTTAGAAATTCCAAAATATCATTATAAATATCCTCAATATTTCTGAAGATATTTTCATAAATATTCTTGTCCGAAATTATCTATCTCTTCATGCTATCTGTGTTACATCATAAAAGAAACTGTTTTAATTTCTATCCTTATATAAAATTTAAGTTTAAATTATGAATGATTTATGGAGAAGTGTTGGGAGTTGAAACATGAGTTAGTATAATATAATGACGCCCGGCCAACGCGATTATATTACAGTAAGTCATGCTGAATTTCTAATGGAACGTGATGATTCACAGACTATACCGTCATCATGTACCATGTTACATAACTCTTTCATTCTGCTTAACTTCTGAACATATCAAGAAAATATATTCTTGATAGTTCTATCCTCAGTGATTATGGTATTTTGACAAATCAAATCGTGCTATTATGTTCTTTCTTGTTTAGAACATTAAGTTCATTCGAAACTCCATACTTACGAATTCTGGACCATTATTCGCTTTACTAGAGTTCGAGAAGAAAATAAAAAGGCAAAGAGCTCCAAAATATAAGAGAAAATATAAAGCCCAATAACAACACAGAGGTTACAAATCGTGGATATTAATACGAATAGCAATATAAAGACACGGTAGAATTAAGAATAGTATCACCCCAAGGTAATAGTAGAAGTAAACAGATTCTTCTGGTGGAAGATTAAAAAGAAGGATGACAGAAATGATAATTAGAAAAATATCAAGAATTAGAACTGAATGAAGCATTTTCACAATCTTTTAGAATTAAGAATTAAGAAAGAAAGTATAGGAGTGATGAAAATAATGGAACGTAAGGGTTTAATTTATAATGAAAATATCAGACGTAGCAATCAAGACAGATGACCACATTTAATTAAAAAGATCCTAATTTCCTTACATTCCGAAGACTCAGATCTTATTTAGATTTCGAAGATTTCTTTAATTCCTTAAATTCCGGAAATCAAACGTGACTACGTCAAAAGTTAAGACGAATCTTGAAGTTCACTCATCTCACTATTTTGTGATAGCATCACTTGTACTCTTCGCAAAATCAAATTGTTTTATCCATATTACTTAATGGTGATAAAACTCTATTTATTAACTCATATTCATCATGAAAACATTCTTATTGTTAACCATGACGACCTCGATCAAATTTCGGGACGAAATTTCTTTAACGGGTAGGTACTGTCATGACCCGGAAAAATTTCGACTAATTTTGAACCAAACTCACGATAGAATTTCATAATTCTGACATGATAAGCAAAGTCCGTTATGTTGCGTCTCAAAATTTTTGAACCATTTTCATATGTTCAATTGACCTTTGACTATTCCCGACGACTCACGATACGATTACCTGTAAATAGATATGCATATAATTAAATATATATATATATATATATATATATATATATATATATAAATATATACATATATAATAAGATGAAATATTATATATTATAATTGTTAGAATTAATTATGTAAAATAATAATAATATATAATAAAAGTATATATACATATAAATAAAGTATATAGAATATATACTTTGTAATTTCAAAGTTATTTAGTAAACAACGGCAACGCTCAATTGTCATTCGAATGATAGTAAACGAGTTAAAAAGGAACTTATGTAATTTTAAAATAAACGGTGATCCGAAAATGAGTCATATAAATTATAGGCTTATTAAAAATATATTTAGGAACTATTAGTTGAATTTTAAAACTTTTTATATTTTACTTGAGGTTGGGAGTGAATAATTAATGTAATTTTTATTTAATAGTTAATGACCAAATTTTACACCATAATGACAGAAATAAATAAAGATGATTACTGTAAAAATTTGAAAATTTTCCGAAGACTTTTATCCGCTACTGATTAACAACGGAGTGCAAAATACTATCCGCGAAAAACTGTCGGTGGCATGATCAAAAGTAAGATTCACGGGTGTTTATTTATTATTATTATATTATGTTAGTTGTTATTAATCTGTGTAAAATGTATGTATATAAATATGTGGCATGGCAATATAGAAAAGAACTCAATCATCACCTCCTTTGTTCACACTTTCCACTACTTACTCCTTTTATGCAAATCAGGTTATAGTATAGATTATAGAATTGTGCAAATGAAACACACAAACTACTTCTCTTTAATCTATTACTGGCCAAAAACTAATCAAGTCACCACCTTCACTCACAAACCCCACACCCGCCATCACCTTTGGCCATCACCACCATATCATCACAAGAACTCCGTATCTGCTGCAGCCACTAGACCACCATTGAATCACACCTCTCATCGTGAGACCCATCATCACCACACCTCCAATGCCTGCCACCCTCAATCACCATCCTTCCACCATCCGCCACCTATGGTCACCCGAAAACCAACACAGCCCAACCACGAGACGATCACTTCAACCTTCACTATCTTACCACCTCCACGATCTCCTTGAATCCACCATCAACTGCCACCAATCTCCGCCATCCTACAGAAATAATTTTTTTTTCTGTTCGAAAGATATGACCCAACACCATGTTGTTTGTTGTTGCCATGGTTGGATTCAAACAACCCACCCAAGAATGCCCGTGTACTATTTTCTTCTTGATCTCAACCTGCTACGTATTTTTTTTTTACGAAACCCATCAACCACCATACTTTGTCACTGCTACACGCTTTCTGTCATTGGGAAGACGATGTTGTTAGGAAATGATGTGAATAAAACGATGATTAAGAAGCTAATGATGGTTATGATTATGAAAAGAATGATGATGTTAAATATGACGATGATTTGATTTAGAATGGTGACGATGCTCGATATGATGATGATCGTGATCACGAAAATGATGATGATCATGGGTTTGACGATGATGATGATTAGGATGATGATTAGGGTTAGATTATGTTAAGATAATGATGGTTATACAGTGAAAATGATAATGATGAGATGATTGTTAGAAGATGATAGTTAAATGATGATGATGAATATTGGATTAGGAAAATAAGAACAAACAGAAAATGGTTAAATAAATTTGAACGAATGGATTATTTCAGAAATGAACAAGCAGAGGAATGGTTAGGGACGTTTGTGTTGAACGAGAGATCTTGAGTTCGAATCTAGGCTCGTGCAGTTTATATTTATTATTTTTCAACACTGCACAAGTTAAGCCCAAGATTAACAAGAGTTGAAGCCCAGATTTAACTCTTTCACTTATTAAGCCCAATAAGATTAAATGGTAAAAATTATTATTATTATTATTATTATTATTATTATTATTATTATTATTATTATTATTATTATTATTATTATTATTATTATTATTATTATTATTATTATTATTATTATTATTATTATTATTAGTATTATTATTATTATTATTATTATTATTTTTATCATTATTATTATTATTAACAAAAATACTATTATTATTACTATCATTATCATTTTACTAATAGTGTTATCATTATTAATTACTAAAGTTATTATTATTATTAATATTAATATCAAAAGAATCAGTATTATCAAAACTATCATTTTAACAGATAAATATATTTTATATATAAATATACTTATATTAGTATTTCATATAACTATATATCAAACCTATTAATATTTTATATATATATATATAAATACTTACATATAACAAACTAATGATTTTTAAATAGAATACTATATATATATATATATATATATATATATATATAATACTAAATGTATAGATACTAATCATTTTTAATATATATAACTAAATGTATAGATACTAATCATTTTAAATATATTTACAAAGTAGATATATAACACATAAATTAAGATATAATATAAGTATATGTTTTAAATGGAATCTAGTATAAATCCTATATAACTACAAATATATAAATAATATATATATATATATATATATATATATATATATATATATATATATATATATATAAATGAAATTATGTGATTTCCATTCTATGTTTTAATATATATACTGGATATAGGTTCGTGAATCCGAGGCCAACCCTGCATTGTTCAGTTCAGTCGTATGCATATTTTTACTACAAAATATCGTATTGTGAGTTTCATTTGCTCTCTTTTTAATTGCTTTTGCAATATATATTTTTTGGGCTGAGAATACATGCGCAGAATACATGCGCTGCTTTTATGTTTGACGAAATAGACACAAGTACTTAAAATATATTCTACGTTGAGTTATACCACTTTGCATATCTTCCCTAATAGCTTGGTAACTAATATTTACATGTTGGAAGAACATGTAAGCGCGAATCCTATTGATAGATCTATCGGGTTTGACCACCCCAACCTGGCTAGTCGCTCTAGTATCGTAAACGGTTGCATAGTACTTCGTTTTTACTACACTTGGTACAGTGTATGGAGATTTCATAATAAAGGAAATATGCCACATTAATTGTAAAGTATGGTTACCGAAGCGCTCAACAACTTATAGAATACTTTTATACACTTGCGAGTGTACATATATTTATAAACGGAAATCTTGTGGTCTATTAATATATTGAAATGATTGTTATGATAAACCTATGAACTCACCAACCTTTTGGTTGACACTTTTAAGCATGTTTATTCTCAGGTATGAAAGAAATCTTCCGCTGTGCATTTTCTCATTTTAAAGATATTACTTGGAGTCATTCATGGCATATTTAGGTCAGTACCTCGTAATGGGACCAGATGTTGATGACTTCGTCCAGGTGGATTAGGACGAGTTGTTAAAATGTTAGACTTGAGCCATAGACACTAATTAACACTTCTATAAGTTAAAAACATCAAGAACACAAAATCTAGTGTTTTTAGAAAGTTACCCAAATGCAATAAAGTTGGTATGGATTCGAAGAGGAAGATGCAAGGATTCCGAATATGTAATTTGTTTTGATGTTTGCTTCCTTGAAATAATTTAGATGATGATTCTTTGAATTGGGTGTTTGAGAGTAAAAAGTGAAAGTAAGAGAGAAAGAGGAGGATGAATGAGTGGAAGGGATGAGGTTTGACCACATTGACCTAGTCACCACTTTGGTCCATTGGCAAGTTTAGTCCCTCAAGTTTCAAAGCGGGTGCGTGAATTACCTAAACGAGATAATTTAAAGCGCGTTTTAACGGAAGATGTAATAATCATATAACGGACTCTAAATATGTGACGCCCTGATAATGCTAAAAACGAACATATATTTCATAGCATTATTCCTCAAGAAAGACAAGCTTTTAGTTGCAATTGTCCTATTTACAAGTGATATTCGTTTAAATAATAAAAGGTGAAGACAAAAGGCAGATTCGACGAATTGAAGACGCAAACGACCAAAAAGCTCAAAAGTACAAAAGACAATCAAAGAGGTTCCAATTATTGATAAGAAACGTCTCAAAATTACAAGAGTACAAGATTCAAAACGCAAAGTACAAGATATTAAATTGTACGCAAGGACGTTCGAAAATCCGGAACCGGGACCAGAGTCAACTCTCAACGCTCGACGCAACGGACTAAAAATTTCAAGTCAACTATGCACATGAATATAATATAATATATAATTAATTCTTAAAATTAATATATATATTATATTATATTTAAAAACCGTCGGCATAAAAAAACAAAGACTTTTGAGTCTCCCCAGCTGGCCATGCGATCGCATGGCCTTGAAGGGCAAAGCCCATGCGATCGCATGAGCCCTTTTTCCAGGCCTGTCCTATAAAGTTCGCGAGTTTTGGACGCAAAAACACACATCTTTTTCTTCTACTCATTCAACGTATAATATTTATATTTATATTATAATTTTAATTTTAATTTTAATTTATAATAATAAGGGTGTGTTAGCGAATGCTGTAAGGGTGTAAGTCGAAATTCTGTCCGTGTAACGCTACACTATTTTTAATCATTGTAAGTTATGTTCAACCTTTTTAATTTAATGTCTCGTAGCTAAGATATTATTATGCTTATTTAATCCGAAGTAATCATGATGTTGGGCTAAAAATATTAAAATTGGGTAATTGGGCTTTGTACCATAATTGGGGTTTGGACAAAAGAACGACACTTGTGAAAATTAGACTATGGGCTATTAATGGGCTTTATATTTGTTTAACTAAATGATAGTTTGTTAATGTTAATATAAAGATTTACAATTGGGCGTCCCTATAAATAACCATTTACACTCGATCGGACACGATGGGCGGGGTATTTATATGTACGAATAATCGTTCATTTAACCGGACACGGGAATGGATTAATAGCCACTAGAATTATTAAAACAGGGGTGAAATTATGTACAAGGACACTTGGTATAATTGATAACAAAGTATTAAAACCTTGGGTTACACTCAGTTGACATCCTGGTGTAATTATTAAACAAAGTATTAAAATCTTGTTACAGTTTAAGTCCCCAATTAGTTGGAATATTTAACTTCGGGTATAAGGATAATTTGACGAGGACACTCGCACTTTATATTTATGACTGATGGACTGTTATGGACAAAAACCAGACGGACATATTAAATAATCCAGGACAAAGGACAATTAACCCTTGGGCATAAAACTAAAATCAACACGTCAAACATCATGATTACGGAAGTTTAAATAAGCATAATTCTTTTATTTCATATTTAATTTCCTTTATTTTATATTTAATTGCACTTCTAATTATCGCACTTTTATTTTTTGTTATTGTATTTAATTGCACTTTTAATTATGGTACTTTTTAATTATCGCAAGTTTATTTTATCGCACTTTTATTTATCGCAATATCATTATCGTTATTTACTTTACGCTTTAAATTAAGTCTTTTATTTATTTAATATTTTACATTTGGTTTTAACTGCGACTAAAGTTTTAAAATCGACAAACCAGTCATTAAATGGTAAAAACCCCCCCTTTAAAATAATAATATTACTTATATATATATATTCGTATTTTTATAAATTAAACTAATATAGCATTAAGCTTTGATTAAAAGATTCCCTGTGGAACGAACCGGACTTACTAAAAACTACACTACTGTACGATTAGGTACACTGCTTATAAGTGTTGTAGTAAGGTTTAAGTATATCCATTCAATAAATAAATAAATATCTTGTGTAAAATTGTATCGTATTTAGTAGTATTTCCTTGTAAAATGTAAGCTATTTTTTATACCCATTAGCTTTAACTATCAAGTATTTTTGGCGCCGCTGCCGGGGAACGCCGAAGCGAAACGCCACACATATAAAAAAATACGCTTTTGTAAAAATACGTTTTAAATATTCGAAAATATAAAAAGAAAACAAAAATATAAATATTTTTAAGAGTTTGTTAAATATTTAAGTTCTGTAAAAGTTTCTTTATCTTTATTTTATAAAAATATAAGTTTTATTTAATTTATATAAATATATTACATAAATATATAAAACAGAAAATTCAAAACAGAAAAAAAAATATAAAAACACTCGGGCCTGCTACTGTAGCAGCCCGTAACCTGGCCCAAAACCTCCGCTCATGCGATCGCATGAGCCCGAAGGCATAAACTCATGCGATCGCATGAGAGTGTCTGACACGCCAACTGCAACCCTAAAACTGCATTTATTACGGTGTATTATTATTATTATTTAATAAACCCTAATTAGGTTTTAATATTTTATTATTTAGTTTAATTTTAGTTTTTAATTTATTTTATATTTAGTTTAATTAGTTTAATTAAGTTGTAAAATTAATAGTTTTATAAAATAAATAATATAAAAATAATATTTTTATAAAAATTGTAACTTTTTACAAATTTTAGTATATTTTTATATTTTGTCCCTTTTTAATTGTTTTAGCGTAACTTTTGTATTTTTCGCTCGTATTTAGTTATTAATTCATAGTTTTTGCCATAGTTATTTTTATTTCTAGATTTTTAGGCTCTGCCATAAAATCCCTTAAGTGCTTTTTCTTTAGACTAAGATTTAAGTGCTTTAGAATTCTGCGACGCCTTTTTAAGTTTTAGTACCTTTTTAAGATATTGCCATTTGGGATATAGTTTTTCCTGTAAGCTTTAATATTTTTAGACACCTTTTACCTATGTATCAATTATCATTCCAATTAGTAATCTCAATTTGCGATTATAATTTTAAGTTAGTGATAGTAATAAGGTTGGGTTAGTCGAGTTTTTTTTTTTTAGTTTTATAGTCATTTTTTTTTCTTTCTTATTTTTCGATCTTTTCTTTTTCGACCTTTTTCGACGCACTCTTTTTCTTTCTTATTTCTCGCCATTCTAGTTTTAGGACATAGATTTTTATTCTACTTCTTATCTAAACTTCTTAAAATTACGAAAATTTATTTTAAGTGGTTAAATTGATAGACATCAAAATTTTCTGGTTCGTAGTAATAGTTGAATTTGTACGTAGACCGGGTTATTGGAGCCAAACAGTCCTCAATTATATTGAGACCAAATGAATCCTGCCCCTCTGCTGCATCTTTTGGCTATTCGAAACGTGGGCAAAATCAGAAAAGTCTATTAATTGGATAACTTATATAATTTTTCTTTCCTTTTAAAAACTAATAGGATATTCAGTGAATGCACCGAGCAAGACGTTCACCACCTTTTGTACGTTCACCACCTGTAACTAGATCAAGACATCTAGCAAATATTATCTCCGTTGATTTTTCTTTAGAATCGTCATCCAGTCGACCAAGTACTCCAATTCAAATTTCCGATAATCCATTTTTTGAACCCGACCTCATAATTGAGAATCCGGAGAATATTCAGGGACGATTCATAGATCCTGAACCATTAAATTTTCCTCCGGAACCACCAATCATTCAAACAGAGATTGTTGAGGAACGAACCATTAAATCAGAATCCTCTAGTGATTCCGATTCAACAAATTCAATTATGGAGAATCTGGAACCTTTAAGTATGGAAGACCGAATGAGAGCTAAACGCACTGGCCAAGGTCACGCAATTACTCATCCAGACACTAATGCACCAGATTATGAAATCAAAGGACAAATTCTACACATGGTGACTAATAGGATCTGCACTCTATTTAAAATCCGAGAAGTGGAGGATGAACAGATATATCTCATGTTATTTCCTTGGACTTTAAAGGGAGAAGCCAAAGATTGGTTGGAATCATTACCTGAAGGGGCGATTGATACTTGGGACGTTTTAGTTGAAAAATTTCTTAAACAATTCTTTCCGGCATCTAAAGCCGTAAGACTTCAAGGAGAAATTGTTACGTTCACACAGAAACCGAATGAAACTCTATATGAGGCGTGGACTAGATTTGGAAAGTTATTAAGAGGATGTCCGCAACATGGTTTAGACACCTGTCAAATAGTACAAATATTCTACCAAGGATGCGACATCACTACAAGAAAAGACATAGATATAGCAGCTGGTGGTTCCATTATGAAGAAAATCGAAACTGATGCTTATAAAATTATTGATAACACTGCTTCCCACTCACATGAGTGGCACCAAGAAAAAGATATCGTTAGATCATCTAAAGCAGCTAGAGCCGATTCTAGCCATGACTTAGATTTCATTTCCGCAAAGATAGATGCTGTGGAGAGACGAATGGAAAAGATGACTAAAGATATCCACTCAATACGAATTAGTTGTGAGCAGTGTGGAGGACCACATTTGACAAAAGATTGTCTCAGTATTGAATTAACAATGGAACAAAGAGAGAATGTTTCATATCTAAACCAAAGGCCTGGAAATAATTATCAGAATAATTATCAACCGCCAAGACCGATCTACAATCAAAACCAGAATTATAATCGAAATATTCCATACAACAACCAACAAGGTCCTAACAATCAACAAGTATCCAATAATACTTACAATCAGCAAAGACCAAATTTTCAAAACAAACCACCACAACCCGATGATAAAAAGCCGAATTTAGAAGATATGATGACGAATCTAGTTGAAACTCAAACGCAGTTTTTCACATCTCAAAAACAAACCAATGAACAAAATGCTCAAGCATTTAGAAATCAACAAGCTTCTATTCAAAATTTGGAACAAGAAGTAAGTAACCTAGCAAGGTTAATAGGTAAAAGAAAACCGGGAAGTTTACCTAGTGATACAAATGCTAACCCCCGGAATGAAACAGCTAAAGCCATTACCACAAGAAGTGGTACAACACTTAAACCACCTGAAATACCTGTAACTTCTGATGAAGCTATTCCTACTCCACAAGAACCACAACCTGAACAAGATAAGGAAAAAGAACCGGTAGTTGAAAAGGTTAATGAAGATAACACAGCTAAGGATAAACCTTATGTTAAACCATACCAACCACCACTTCCTTACCCGAGTAAAATGAAGAAAGAGAAACTTGAAACCGAGCAATCCAAATTCTTGGATATGTTTAAACAGATAAATGTAAATCTTCCTTTCATTGATGTGATTTCAGGAATGCCTAGATATGCTAAATTTCTGAAAGATCTAATCTCGAATAGAAAGAAAATGGAAGAACTCTCGGCTGTTACTATGAATGCTAATTGTTCAGCAGTGCTGTTGAATAAGATACCAGAAAAATTATCTGATCCAGGAAGTTTCACAATTCCATATTTTCTGGGTAGTCTTAGTTCAATAGAAGCATTAGCAGACTTAGGCGCTAGTATAAATTTAATGCCGTATTCACTATACACTAAACTAGACCTTGGAGAATTGAAACCAACCAGAATAAGTATACAACTAGCCGATCGATCAATAAAATATCCTAGAGGGATAATGGAGAACATGCTAGTTAAAGTTGGTACTTTAGTATTTCCAGTAGATTTTGTTGTTCTGGACATGGAAGAAGATTCTCAAGTTCCTCTCATATTAGGAAGACCATTCTTAAACACGGCTAAAGCAATGATAGACGTGTTTGGTAAGAAACTGACCCTAAGTATAGAGGACGAGAGTGTTACCTTTTCAGTTAATAGAGCAATGCAACAACCGCAATCTGCAGATGATACATGTTATTATATTCAAACTATAGATTCACATGCAGAATTGTTGGAAGAATTTCCAGAATTACAAGGAACAGGAGAATGTTCTTTAGGAGAAGGAACTGAACCAATTGATGAAGCTGAAATATTAGCTACACTAATAGCTAATGGATATGAACCAACAACAGAAGAAATTCAAATGCTAAAAGAAGAAGACAGATATCGATATAAATCATCGATGGAAGAACCTCCGAAATTAGAGTTAAAGCCACTTCCAAACCATTCGGAATACGCTTATTTACATGGTGAATCTGAATTACCTGTAATAATATCGTCTTCTCTTACTGAAAATGAAAAATCTCAACTCATTTCTGTGTTGAAAGCTCATAAACCAGCCATTGCATGGAAGATTCATGATATTAAAGGAATAAGTCCTTCGTATTACACACATAAAATCCTTATGGAAGAAGGTCATAAAACGTATGTGCAACGCCAACGAAGACTAAATCCGAATATGCAAGATGTAGTTATAAAAGAAATTATTAAACTGCTAGACGCAGGTCTACTTTATCCAATTTCTGATAGTCCATGGGTAAGCCCAGTTCAATGCGTGCCTAAGAAGGGTGGCATGACTGTCATTACAAATGAGAAAAATGATCTTATTCCTACTAGGACTGTAACAGGATGGCGTGTATGTATTGATTATAGAAAATTAAATGACGCCACCAGAAAAGATCACTTTCCCTTACCTTTTATTGATCAAATGTTGGAAAGATTAGCCGGAAATAGTTACTATTGTTTTCTTGATGGTTTTTCCGGATATTTTCAAATTCCAATAGCACCCGAAGATCAAGAGAAAACCACATTCACGTGCCCTTATGGTACTTTTGCTTACAAACGCATGCCATTTGGACTTTGCAACGCCCCTGCAACCTTTCAAAGGTGTATGATGGCGATTTTTCACGACATGATAGAAGAATGCATGGAAGTTTTCATGGATGACTTTTCAGTCTTCGGTGATACATTTGAATCATGTCTAGCTAATCTTGAACGAATGCTTATTAGATGCGAATAATCAAATCTAGTTCTTAATTGGGAGAAATGCCATTTCATGGTTAAAGAAGGCATCGTTCTTGGACATAAAATTTCAAAAGAAGGAATTGAAGTGGATAAAGCTAAAGTAGATGTAATTGCTAAACTTCCACATCCCACCAATGTTAGAGGAGTTAGGATTTTTCTAGGGCATGCCGGTTTTTACCGACGTTTCATAAAAGATTTTTCTAAAATTGCCACTTCTATGAATAAACTCCTAGAAAAGGATGCTCCATTCATCTTTTCAGATGAATGTATCAAATCTTTTAATATTCTTAAAGAGAAACTCACTAATGCGCCGATCATGATAACACCAAATTGGAATCTATCGTTTGAACTAATGTGCGATGCAAGTGATTTTGCAATGGGAGCCGTTTTAGGACAAAGGATTGAAAAACGATTTCAACCTATATATTATGCTAGTAAGACGTTACAAGGAGCACAAACGAACTATACAACTACTGAAAAAGAACTCCTTGCTATTGTCTTTACTTTTGACAAATTTTGTTCATATCTCGTTCTAGCAAAAACGGTGGTCTATACCGACCATTCTGCTCTTAGATACCTATTTTCGAAACAAGATGCCAAACCAAGATTAATCCGTTGGATATTACTCTTACAAGAGTTCGATATTGAAATCCGAGATAAAAGAGGAGCAGAAAATCTCGCCGCTGATCATCTTTCTCGTCTTGAAAATCCTGAATTAGAAGTTCTAAATGAATCGGCCATACAAGACAACTTTCCTGATGAATATCTATTGAAGATAGATTATACTGAAATTCCATGGTTTGCAGACTATGCAAACTACTTAGTATGTGGATTCCTTGAAAAAGGATTATCTTACTAAAAACGAAAGAAATTCTTCAGTGATATAAAACACTATTTCTGAGAAGATCCACATTTGTTTAAAAGTTGTCCCGATGGAATAATACGCCGATGTGTATTTGGAGATGAAGCTAGTAAAATTTTAAACCATTGTCACACAGGACCAACAGGAGGGCATTATGGGCCTCAACTAACAGCAAGAAAAGTTTATGATACTGGATTCTATTGGCCTACAATTTACAAAGACGCACACCTTCTTTGCAAATCCTGTGATGCATGTCAAAGAGCCTTAAAAATAAGTCAACGTGATGAAATGCCACAAAATGTCATTCAAGTATGTGAAGTATTTGACATTTGGGGTATTGACTTTATGGGTCCATTTCCAAAATCTCATAATAATCTCTATATTCTCGTAGCCATTGATTATGTATCTAAATGGGCGGAAGCACAAGCTCTCCCAACTAACGATGCACGAGTTGTAGTCAACTTTTTAAAACGTCTTTTTGCAAGGTTTGGAACACCGAAAGCTTTAATAAGTGATCGGGGTACTCATTTATGTAATAATAAACTTGAGAAAGTTCTTAAAAGATATGGAGTAACTCATAAAATCTCCACCGCATATCATCCACAAACAAGTGGACAAGTTGAAAATACCAACCGAGCTTTAAAACGTATTCTAGAAAAAATCGTAGGATCAAATCCGAAGGAATGGTCCATTAAATTGGAGGATGCACTCTGGGCTTTTAGAACAGCCTACAAAACTCCAATTGGAACCACACCTTTTAAACTCGTCTACGGAAAAGCATGTCATCTTCCAGTAGAAATTGAACACAAAGCATTTTGGGCTTTGAAGACATGTAATCTTGATTTACATGAAGTCGGACGTCTACGATTAAGTCAATTAAACGAATTAGAAGAATTAAGACATGAAGCATACGAAAATTCGTTAATCTATAAGGAAAGAACGAAGAAATGGCATGATAAAAGAATCAGAAGTTCAAAAGAATTTAAAGAAGGAGATAGAGTTCTTCTTTTCAATTCACGATTCAAGCTATTTCCTGGAAAATTGAAATCGAGATGGTCTGGACCATTCATAGTCAAAAGAGTTTTTCCATACGGAACGATAGAATTAATAAATTCAAATGGGATTGAATTTAAGGTTAATGGTCACAGAGTTAAACATTACATAGATAGTCCGATGGAAGTCGACAATGAAGTTAATCACAATTTCGATATCACAGCTAACTAAGTGTGGGGAGAATCAAGTCTTTTAAGGATTTTATGTATTTCTATTAGAGTTAGATTGTCTGTTTTCGTGTAGTTCTCGAAAATGGAACCCGAATGGTCTTTCCCTAGCAGACCCTAAAGAACTAGTCTTCTCCCCCCATTCTGAATTTTTATTTTTTTTAGGTTTTTACGAAATGAAGACTTCCTGTGAACTAAACCATGGTCTAATGCTACACGCTTTGATCACTAAACGTAATAATGACACACTTTCGAGTGAAATAGTATCAGTAATCAGAGAAAGATTGGACGGAGTAAGAAAAGAATCCAGATGCGAAGATAATAACTTACAATTTGGTAAAGGAAAATCAAAATCCGCAGCGAAAAGAAGAGCACGACACCTATAAAGATGTCACAAATGCGGAAAATGGTCACATGGAGGTAAATTTTCAAATAATCAAACCTATTCAAACATCGAATTTGTTACTTTATGCAGAGACGGACCGTTCATATGTTTAGAAGAAAAAACACTGAATGCTCGAGGTTACGCCTATGTAGCTATGGAAAACCAATTAAACCGACTATCTTATGAATGGGATAGATCATATAACTAAGAATACTATCTCGCAGGTAAGTCTGTACAGTTTTTTATTTTTTTTATTTTTATTTTTAACCTTTTGATAATAAACGCTAATTTGTTCGCTATAAAGTATTAAATTGGTATTGAATGAAATTAGGTTTGGCGACTAAAATTATTGATATCATACAAAAATTTATTACATCACTGCGAAATTTAACGTTTATTCTTAAGGTATAAAATTCTCTAATCAATCAACCCAAAATATTTCAAAAATTCCTCATGAGTTAAATTAGGTCATGAAACCGAAATTACTTTACCGAAAAGAGGGGCGTATATTTTTGATAATATTTGATTGATTAAAGTGGGATAAAAGCCAAAAAGATTTTTAATTTTATTTTTTTACCATGTTTTTAAAATTAATATATAAATATTAAATTAATATTTTGAACTTTGTAAAATCAATATATTTAAGTTTGTAAATATTTGAAAAATTAATCTTTTTAATATAAGTTTGTATGTATAAAAACAAAAATATAATATAAGTTTGGTGTGAATTTATAATATAAATTTTTAATTAAGTTTGGTGTGAATTTTTAATTTTATGCATTTTAAATTTAAGTTGTGTGAATTTAAAAACAAAAATTTACTTTATTTCGCTAATTTAAAAATATGATTTTTAAAATTCGTCGTGAGTTGAAGACTAGGTCGTTGAACTGAAATTGCTTTACTCGAGGGAGGGACGAGAACTTTTATTATCATTATTTTTAATCTTATTGAATTAAAGTATGCCAAAAACATTAAAAAAAAAACCTAAAAATCTTTACTTTTAAAACCGCGCTTTGATTTGACAAATTTTAAAAATTTTGTCGAGGGACAGACTAGGACATCGATCCGAAACGCCCTCATCCTAAAAAGAAACAAATTTTTAAAGTTTTATTAATTTTATGTTTTATAAAGTATAACCTTTTAAAAAAAAAAAAAAAGCCAAATCACTGTAGCCGGCACCCCATGCGATTGCATGGGGTTTGCACTTGGAACCCATGCGATCGCATGGGGACCAAATGCAGGCCAGACTCAAAACAGACAGTAGGTCTGTCTTCTCTACACAACACACACACAAACACGAAACTCTCTCAAATCTTCACCAAATTTCTCCAATTTTCCACCATAATTCATCATTTTTCTTGCTCTAATCATGCCTAGATTCTCATTCTTCAGCAAAATGGTAAAAATTACACCCCTAAACTCATAAATTTGCTAGTTTTTGTGATAAATTCCAATTTTTTACCTAATGCAATTTTGTTAATTTCTAGTGTAATTAGTGTTAAATTGTTAGTATTTTATGCATGTATAACCTATATTGATGCTATTTAACATGATTTGAAGCCAAAAACTTCAAATTTTTTAGAAATATAGGGTTTGTATTCTTGAGCAATTTGGGGCTTTTTGATATAAACAGGTTATGGCCGATTTTTGTCATGAATTATTACTAAATTGAGTAGTGTAACATGTTTAGATAGTTAAATGATCCAAACATTGATCCTAAACATGATTTTTAGAGATTAAGGTGGACTTTTTAAGTCCAAAATTCATGAACTTGATTAATTTGATATATTTGCCATTTGAGACTTGTTTAATTATTAGTAATGACTATTTTGACATGTTATTTGAGTTAAATGCTTATGAATTTTGTATACATTTTCATATGTGCTTATTTAAAAAGTGTAGAATTGTGAAAAATTGTGAAAATGTGTATAAGTTTAATTTTGATTTAACATGTTATAGTGATTGTTTTAAGTTGTTATTTTGCTAACACTAATGCATATTTGGATGCACAAATTTTGTGTTTAATGTGTTTTGCAGAAAGCCGATACTGGAGGTTCAGGAGCATCATCATCTAGACGACCAGCACCAGCACCAGAACCAGAACCAGAAATGCAACACGAACAACAACCACAACAGGAACAACAACAACAGTCTGATCAGCACATACCTTATTATGATCCGGTACAGTTTGTTGATGAATTCATAGTATTCCCAATGAGGCCGCCAGTAGAATTCCCAACGATTCCTGAGCACATACCTGGTGAGTTGCTATTACCCGATTGTACAAATTTGATTCATCATGGTGAAAGGGTAGATAGTAACTTTAACGCTGACACCATTTGGAGGCGTATGTCACATTTTGATGTTTTTACACGAGCAGGAGGACACTCCTATACACATATTGACAGAGTCGAGCTTCGTATTATTCATAGATTTTTGGCTAACTCAATTACACAGAGAGGTCACAATAAAGAAAAAATTACCTTACATGATTTATTCTACCTAAAGTGTATTCGGGATCCTAGAAGCTTTGTCAATATCTCTTACTGTGTTGCTTTTTATTTATCTAAAATGGTAGTGGGAATGCAGGACGGGAGTATAATAGGAGGAGGTATTTTTGTTACTCTCATTGGAGAGTATTTAGGTGTTGATAGGAACCAAGGGGGTCCATTACAGCTTTGTAGAGAACAGGTTGAGCCCTTAGGATTGAAAGTTTATGTGGGTGCTAAGGTATTGAAAAGTAGACGTAACCAGGCAGTACCCTATGAGGGATCTCATCCTCAGGTAGAGAGAGGCTCAGACGAGGAAATGGAGGAGGCGGAAGACATTAGGGATGTCTTTCGAGATGCTATTCTTGACGTCCACGTTCGTATAGATGAGGAAGCAATGACGAACGCGGCCAGACATAATATGTATGAGCAGTGGAACTCCGAGCGAGTATACGAGGATTATAGGCGACTCCAACACGATAGCTGGTTAGTTCATCAGCACCAAATCATGAGCCAGCTATCATATCAGGTACCAAATAACTATGTACCTACTCGACCTACTCATTTTCCGCCACACAGCCCCGATATCCGACCACCCTTTAACCGGTATGACTATAACCAAGCCTATCAAAACACCTATAACTAACAATGGAACCCACCTAATGAGATGAACTGGAACCCCTATTCAGACTGATTTGGTTCCATTTGGTTATTTATATGATTTTTATGTTTTTATCTTTTTACTTATTCATGTTTAAACTTATGTTATTGAATATACTTATGTAATCTTTATCATTTTTATTATTATTGTGTACTAATATTTCACATTTAGGATTTGAAAGTGGGATATTAAGTCCCATTTCAAATTGCCATGCATGTCTATATTTGTATGTATGTATATTGTAAATTGTACAAAACAGGGTAAAACAGCGCATTTTCAAAGACTGGCATTAAGTTCAGCAAAAGCTACTAATTTTGACGACAAGATGACAAATAAATGTGATGTAACAACAGACGGAATGAACAAATGATATGCACCATTTATCATTCAACAAACAAACGCCAATATGTTTGGAAACTTTGGTAAAATTTAATAATTTTCACACTAATCACCCTCAATAATTTAAATTGTTACTGATTTCTTGCAAATGAGGGCATTGCAAGATCTTAAGTGTGGGAAGGGGTTAAATTCTTCCAGATTTTAAAATTTTTACTTTAAATACTTGGTTACCATTAAAAATACTAGTAACGTAGTAGTTGTATTAGAATCTAGTGCTCTCTGATAATAAAGAACAGCCCTAGTCTTATATACTGACTACCCAATTCTAGTAAAATTTTTCAAAATTTTCAATTAAATGAACTCAAAATCATGTTTATACATATTTATGAACGATAAAACTAGGTGTTAACACCGAAATTATTGTCACTTCGGAAAGGACATAAATTGAGAAACAAACCAAAATGTTAAAATTCATTTAAAATGGAATAGAGGACAATAAAAAGGAAAATAAAAACCAAGTGTGGGAAAAATTACCAAGTTATCTTAAACATATGTCACATATTTCTGTAACAAATAATTGAAGATACTTTTGCTTTGGACTAAACTAAACTGTTTTACCCGATGAAAGAAAAGAAGAGATGGATCTACATGATGAATCAATTCCATCGTTAAAAGGAAGTAAAGTCTTTCGAAAAAGAAACGCGCTTCTTGATTTAGGTCATGAAGTTGTCGTCCAGACCAGCTGTAGGTTGATGAAAAATCTAGAAAAGTCATCTCTAAAATCAGCAGGAAATCCACGGACCTCAGCATAAAACAGGGTCGCCAAGTGATCAGATTTATCCTAACCATGAGAAGGATTTATCTCGTACAATGGGGGGCACCGTGCAAATTAGCTTGATAAGACTAATGAATCAGATCCTCAGAAAGGATAATCTCCTTTAAAGATCAAAAATCAGCTTTTAAGACTGATATTACTCAATCCTAGAGATTGACCTTAAAGATTGAGAATTACAAACTCATGGAATTCAATGATATCTAAACTCGAGCTTGAACGAGAAAATATTTTGATCAAATTATAAACCGATTTGTTTTCTGAAAACCCATTTTCAATGCGTTCATTACCATTGAACGTAAAATCCTAGGAATTCACCTGGAATTCATTAGGTCACCTGAACCAAATTAGGTGTCAACCGTAAGAATGGTGGTTGCATAGCATGGTCAAAGACAGGACCTTGTGCCAGACCAGAAAATTATAAGGGTGAGCTTTACTATTGCTCCTACAAAGGATAGTAATTGCGTCCGACACGTTATAGACCATAATTAAAAGCATGTCAGGGGACATTGCCTTAACAGTTGCTTGTTCAACGCTTTCCTTTACAACCGGACGGTAGTTTACCGAAAGGTAATATACGGAGCAAGTATACTGGACGTGTTGCTTTCCTAATACAAGGTTAGCAAGTGGGTGACACAAAACCACAAGTTTTGAGCTAAAATTTTCAAATCTGAAACCCACCAAAGCCACAAAAATATTTTGCAAACACCGGTGAAGGGTTATTCCGAAAAACTTATCTAGGGTAAAAACTAGATTTAATTTTTAAAAGATCAAATGTTTTCATAAAGATCCAATTTCCTTAATGGATCTAAATTTTATAGTCATGTGGGACTGTAAACCACATCGTTACTACCATTGTTTATACCGCCGTAAAGAAATCACTGATGTACAAAGTGTGAAGAATAAAGAAGTGATTATAGTATTTCAAGACTATATTGCTTGAGGACAAGCAATGCTCAAGTGTGGGAATATTTGATAATGCTAAAAACGAACATATATTTCATAGCATTATTCCTCAAGAAAGACAAGCTTTTAGTTGCAATTGTCCTATTTACAAGTGATATTCGTTTAAATAATAAAAGGTGAAGAGAAAAGGCAGATTCGACGAATTGAAGACGCAAACGACCAAAAAGCTCAAAAGTACAAAAGACAATCAAAGAGGTTCCAATTATTGATAAGAAACGTCTCAAAATTACAAGAGTACAAGATTTAAAACGCAAAGTACAAGATATTAAATTGTACGCAAGGACGTTCGAAAATCCGGAACCGGGACCAGAGTCAACTCTCAACGCTCGACGCAACGGACTAAAAATTTCAAGTCAACTATGCACATGAATATAATATAATATATAATTAATTCTTAAAATTAATATATATATTATATTATATTATATTTAAAAACCGTCGGCATAAAAAAACAAAGACTTTTGAGTCTCCCCAGCTAGCCATGCGATCGCATGGCCTTGAAGGGCCAAGCCCATGCGATCGCATGAGCCCTTTTTCCAGGCCTGTCCTATAAAGTTCGCGAGTTTTGGACGCAAAAACACACATCTTTTTCTTCTCCTCATTCAACGTATAATATTTATATTTATATTATAATTTTAATTTTAATTTTAATTTATAATAATAAGGGTGTGTTAGCGAATGTTGTAAGGGTGTAAGTCGAAATTCTGTCCGTGTAACGCTACGCTATTTTTAATCATTGTAAGTTATGTTCAACATTTTTAATTTAATGTCTCGTAGCTAAGTTATTATTATGCTTATTTAATCCGAAGTAATTATGATGTTGGGCTAAAAATATTAAAATTGGGTAATTGGGCTTTGTACCATAATTGGGGTTTGGACAAAAGAACGACACTTGTGGAAATTAGACTATGGACTATTAATGGGCTTTATATTTATTTAACTAAATGATAGTTTGTTAATGTTAATATAAAGATTTACAATTGGGCGTCCCTATAAATAACCATTTACACTCGATCGGACACGATGGGCGGGGTATTTATATGTACGAATAATCGTTCATTTAACCGGACACGGGAATGGATTAATAGCCACTAGAATTATTAAAACAGGGGTGAAATTATGTACAAGGACACTTGGCATAATTGATAACAAAGTATTAAAACCTTGGGTTACACTCAGTCGACATCCTGGTGTAATTATTAAACAAAGTATTAAAATCTTGTTACAGTTTAAGTCCCCAATTAGTTAGAATATTTAACTTCGGGTATAAGGATAATTTGACGAGGACACTCGCACTTTATATTTATGACTGATGGACTGTTATGGACAAAAACCAGACGGACATATTAAATAATCCAGGACAAATGACAATTAACCCATGGGCATAAAACTAAAATCAACACGTCAAACATCATGATTACGGAAGTTTAAATAAGCATAATTCTTTTATTTCATATTTAATTTCCTTTATTTTATATTTAATTGCACTTCTAATTATCGCACTTTTATTTTTTGTTATTGTATTTAATTGCACTTTTAATTATCGTACTTTTTAATTATCGCAAGTTTATTTTATCGCACTTTTATTTATCGCAATTTCATTAGCGTTATTTACTTTACGCTTTAAATTAAGTCTTTTATTTATTTAATATTTTACATTTGGTTTTAACTGCGACTAAAGTTTTAAAATCGACAAACCGGTCATTAAACGGTAAAAACCCCCCTTTAAAATAATAATATTACTTATATATATATTCGTATTTTTATAAATTAAACTAATATAGCGTTAAGCTTTGATTAAAAGATTCCCTGTGGAACGAACCGGACTTACTAAAAACTACACTACTGTACGATTAGGTACACTGCCTATAAGTGTTGTAGCAAGGTTTAAGTATATCCATTCAATAAATAAATAAATATCTTGTGTAAAATTGTATCGTATTTAATAGTATTTCCTTGTAAAATATAAGCTATTTTATATACACCTCTGCGCATATCACGCTCCGTACAAAACCATCGTGTACAGTTCATCAAGAACATGATCATTACAAGGTCAAACACTATATGCTGTTTGAAAACCAGTTTTGCATTCATGAAAGATAGCGTTTTACAAAAGATAACGTGACACAGAGGTCACTACAAAGTCATTGTTTGAAAATAACATAAATTAAGAATGCAAAGGAAAAGTTCGATGATTGAGACATCTCTAAGTAATGCAGCGGAAATCTAACACAGCAGGTCCATAACAGCAAGTCTATAACACTAAGAAAACAATTCTAACAGCGGAAGCAACAACGTCTAAGCACCTGAGAAATACACGCAAAAAAAGTCAACACGAATGTTGGTGAGCTATAGTTTGTAATCAGTAAAGTAATGTAGACCACGAGATTTCAGTGCTTCAACAGCGTTTCAAAACAGTATGATAAAGTATATGCTTAACCGTGGGCACCCGGTAACTAGACTTAACGTATGTATATCACCCCCTAAAAGTGCACTTGGCGAGTGCGTTTGTCCTCGAAGTATTAAACACAATTTGAATACTAGTGCGACTAGCCCGAGTGGTGTTGTCAAACCCTATGGATCCATATCTAAGATTCGCGTTCACGGTTCAGAAACCAATGATTAAATGTTACCGAGCTAAGGGGAATCTTTGTGCCGTTATATCACCCACACATATGTAAAGTTTAAGTACTCGTGTCTAGTATGTAAAACATAAAAAGCACATGTATTCTCAGTCCCAAAAATAGTAAAAGTAGTAAAGGGATGCTATAACTCACAGTGGATAAGCAGTAAAAGTCGATATGAAACGTATGCAAGTAGTAAGTCGGTCCGAAAGGTCATCAACCTAAGTCAAAGGTCACTAGGTCAGTATGTTGTCCCCATAAGTTTAAAAGTGCGTAAATTAAGTTTAAGTGTCATCATCATCATCATCATCATCATCATCATTATCATCAACGCTAAGGTAAGTTTAACAAAAATAGAGATTGAAACAAAAGGCTGACTTCGGACAGCTGTTACGACCTCTATACAAATTGAAAAGAAGCGTAGTCAGTGGCCATGGCTCCGTATGTGAGTCCTCTAACCATTGAACAATTTTCAGAACCTAACTCGTCTTCGTTTGACCGTGGCGATGGTTTAAGTGCGAGTAGGTCAGAAATTTCAGCACAACGTTACAAAGGCGTAGTGACTTTCGGAAGGCTATAAATCTTAAACCATATATCGGATTAAGTCGAGGCCTAAAAAAAAGTCATCTACTTGAAACGAACTATCTGAAAATCAATTTTCCAGGAGCCCGGGAGTCTGATCAGACTCCATAAACAGAAAACAAGTGCTCCGGTGAGATTCTTGGTGCTCATCACGGTTCTCATCCTTGATGCTTGTAAGCTTCAAGTGTACAACTCTTTGATGTTTTAGCATCACTTTGACCAAGGTTCAACCATCAATACACAACTAAGAGTAAAATCTATCATTCTACAAGTTTTGAACATCAAGATTGCCTCTTTATTGCATAAATCCAATAAAGCTTCACCCTTTGTCCTTTTTACACAAGTTTATGCATCTCCATCATATGTGATGATGAAGACTTGATCTTTATCATCACAACAAACACAAAAAGGTTTCAAGTAAGTGAGATCTACAATAATGACTTAGATCTCAAGTATTAAGAAAACCCTAAGCTAGAAAGTTTGGATCTTTACAAGATTAATGAGACCATAAGCTAGAAAGCTAAGATCTTTAACAAAATAATGAAAGTAATGAGACCATAAGCTAAAAAGCTAAGATCTTTAACATAATAATGAAACCCTAAGCTAGAAAGCTTGGATCTTTAGTGTTCTTGAAGATCTTGAAGCATAAAGCTTGGATCTTTAAGATAAATGAAGATCATAAACACAAGTTTTGATCTTTATAACAAAATAAAGAAATCATAAGTTATAAAATCTAGATCTAACAAGTAAATGAAGATTCAAAGCTAGAGAGCTTGAATCTTTCATGTTCTTGAAGGATTCAAACCCAAGTTTGAATCTACAAGATGTAACAAGATCAAAAGCTAAAAGCTAGATCCATTAAATGATGATGATGATGTCGATTATGATGAGAGAAGAAGAAGAAGAAGAAAATTTAAAACTTACACTTTTTAGAGTGAGAAAGACTAGAGAGAGAATTAGAGAGTAAGTGTGTGTAATTTGTAAATGAAATCAAGTGTGAAATGAATGGGATAAGCTTGGTATTTATAGGAAATGAGGGTGTGGGGAGGGTATCAAAACCATAGGTAGGGAGGGGGACAATTGGGGGACAACTTTTGCTTTTTGGTTAATGGTTGTCTAAAGTTGGTGCTTATGTTAGAATCCCATGCAACATTAAGGATAATGCTTAACAAAAATGCTAGTATGTTCCCTCTAATAAATGGGCATTTGTCTTTCATTATTATGGGTCACTAACTTATTATAATTGGGCTAATTAAATAGTCCACTAGCTAGTGTAGGGTGGGCTAAGGTCCGACAAGGTAGAAAGTCCAACAAGACCAACTAGTGTGCTCTAGTAAATTACTAAGCGTAATTAAGCATCCAAAAACTCAAGTAATTGTTATTATAAAATAACAATTAGTATTTCGTAGTCATAATATTCTGATTATGACCAAAATTAAACGTGTACCAAGTACATAGCTCGTTTCAAACGTCAAGTGACACCAACGGTCGTAAAAGCATTCGGGGATCAAGTTAAGTGATTACACACTTAATAGCACGTTGTAGGATATTAACCAAAGTAATTAATCTTTAAATAAGATCCCAGAGCATAAACTAGCTCAGTACACACATATACGCAGTTTCGTAAAAGGACAAAAGCAAGTCAAAAAAGCCGGGTCGTTACATTACCCAACTGTTAAAGAAAATTTCGTCCCGAAATTTTGAGGAGTGACCAACAATGGTACCGTTTTTGAATAAGTAGGAGCGTATCAAAGTTTTGTGAGACTCGTGGGCTCAGAAGTGAGTTATTTACCTTAAAAGGTACTTGAGCGTATAAAAGTAAGAATAGGTATATGCCATTAATTAAGTCTCTTGTCCTAAGAGATCAATAAATTGATTTCGTTTCTGGTTAACATGAGTATGTCATCTGAATATATATCCACAAAAGGAAAGATGACGTTTTTAGCTCTACAGGCATCTTCAGTAAGCTGGATGCATGAAATGCATCATGAATGTTACCAAACTCATCTAAAACATTGGGCGCTTATGTCGCAATATAAAGCTGATAGATAGAATGGAGAGCAGGGTGATCATAACCGTGCGATTTGATGTCTGGATAGTGTTAGCCAAGGAATTTACTAATACCTTAATTTCGGAAGGAGACCATACGTATAAAGAACACGATATTTAAGAAACGTTTCATTTAACTAAATGAATTGAAATTTTAGCTGAAAGTGACTAATCGGACTTATATGCAATCCAAGCCATAATTAGTTATACTGTCTTCAGGACGGTCTGAACGAATAATGAAGGATATTACTAGTTTACCATACTGCAGGTGAACTTATCCTTAGATGAAATGAAAGCACAGTTCCATAATGTAACTTTATCCTTTCAGTTACATGTTGAAGTTAGGGTTAAAATTAACTAGAACAACATATAGTTGTAACCAACGAAGGAAGGAATATGTAGAGTAACCACATCAGTGTCGTAGATGTTTTAAGCAGTCCCTTCCAAGAGGATAACAAGATTCATAGTTTCTTAAGGCATCGTATATTACACTTCCGAAAGAGAATCGCACGAAAGGTGTGATCTTTGAACGAGAGTGAACTCTTTGAGCGGTTTGTTCTGAATTTATCCTTATACTTAGGGGATGCGCGGATGAGAAGATACGTGAACTCTTGGTCCTAAATAATGGTTTTCTCTGAGTGAAAAGAATTTCAAAAATGATTCTTATACCTCAACATACTGATTCATAGAGATGATGTTTACGAGAGTGTTGCAATTAGCCTTGAAATATTGAGAGTAGAAACCCACCTAGTGCCTTTCCTACGATAGGGTGACCACTGAGTGTACCCCAAAAAACTGATTTATCGGCCCGCGTTTTTGTCATGTCTAACCTTAAAAGGGAACATTTTACGAGCGCAAAGATTTTCTAACAAATTTTATAAGACTGCCACCCAAAGTGGCTCAAGAGTTTTTAACAAAGATTTTAATAGTAAGCTTCATCCCTAACGGAGGGCGAGAAGAAGTGTGATCCATACATGGTGTGGTCTAATACGAAAACCTTTAATAAAATCAACCAAGGAAGTTTTAAAAAGCCTTTAAACGTTTGATGTGACAACATAAACGGAACGAAGTTCCTAGTAAATTTAGAAGTATGTACAACGTGTACCATTTTGCACAAAACTATTTGACTTAAGTTGAACAACTCAATAAAGGAGCGATTTTTAAACGATTTGAAGGTATAACTTAGTATGTACTAACCCAAAATGATTAAGGGTAAATTTATTAACTTGATTATATACATACGTATATGGTTTTATAAATCGTATAAGTGACAGAAAAATTTTATTACTTTCATTTGCCCCTAAATCTCGTGAGGACCGCACAAATAAGCAACGTGTAAAAATTTTGATAAACATAGTTTTTCGTATTTCAGAGGTTACGAGTTGAAAAATATCGAGTGAAAAATCTTTGAATTATCGGTTGACCTGTTACTAAGTAATGAAAACTAATGAATTAAAGGTAGTTTTGAAAATTATCATGACATAAGTCTTTGGGCCAAAAATGTTCACGTGCGAAGCCGTTGCTTAAAAGTGAGCATGAGGACGAGAAGTTAATAGCTTCTTGACTTTGCAGATGCCAAACAGGTTATGACTAATACTTAAGTCAGAATACTGATGGTGTTAATATCGCTAGATGAGAATCTCTTGGAATAAGTCAGGACTTCGAGTTATGTAAGAAAGAGCATCGTTCCAACAGGCGTAGTGTGATGACCCGTCCTTATCCACCTGGACGAAGTCATCAACATTTGGTCCCATTGCGATGATCGACTCCAAGTAATGTCCTTAAAATGAGAAAATGCACAGCGAAAGACTTAATTCGTACCTGAGAATAAACATGCTTAAAAGTGTCAACCAAAAGGTTGGTGAGTTCATAGGTTTATCATAACAATCTTTTCAATATATTAATAGACCACAAGATTTCATTATTTATAAACATAATACACTCTCAAGTGTATGTAAAGCATTCTAAGTGGTTGAGCACTTGGTAACCATACTTAACATTTAATCACGTCGCATATTCCCTTTATTATGAAATCTCACTACACCATACCAAGTGTAGTCACCGAAACGAAGTACTGTGCAACCGTTGAATACTGGTCGTCCAGTCCGGTTGGGGTTGTCAGGCCCGATAGATCTATCAACAGGATTCGCGTTTACAATACCCATGTAAATAGTAGTTACCAAGCTACAGGGAAATATGCCAGTGGTACAACTCAACGTAGAAAATATTTTTAAGTACTTGTGTCTATTTTGTAAACATTTATAAAAGCAGCGCATGTATTCTCAGCCCAAAAATATATATTGCAAAAGCAATTAAAAAGGGAGCAAATGAAACTCACCATACTGTATTTTGTAGTAAAAATACATATGATGACATTGAACAAGTATAGGGTTGGCCTCGGATTCACGAACCTATATTATTCATTTATTTATTAAAACATATACTTGTAATCGAATAAATTTATATATATATACATTTATTTGTTAAAACAGTATTAAAATAATATTAGTAGTAATAAAAATAATAATAATGTTAATACTACTATTAATAATAATGATAATAGTATTAATAGTTCTATTATGATAATATTAATACTGGTTTTAATAATAAATCTTATAATAATGATAATAACAATAATTTTCAATAAGAATGAAAAATTTAATAATAATGATATTTATTAGTAATAATAATAATAATGTTTATAATACTTGTAATAATAATTAATAATAATAATAATATTAATAATAATAATAACAATAATAATAATAATATTAATAAAAATGATAGAAAGACTACCTTAGTGTAACAAGGCTTAAGAAAAATAAATGCCCTTGCCCAGGCTCGAACCCATGACCTCTCACCCACCCACTAACAACCTAAACCACTCTGCTATTACTTTATCTTTGATTTAATACCCAACTAAATTTCTTAACTCGTTTTATTTCCTTCATTGTCATCAACCCTTGGCCTAATCAAAGACTGGATCACCTTGGCCCAATAAATAAAATAACATTCGGCCCAACAATTAAAACATGTAAACGGCCTGATAACCAACCAATGTTCACGGTCCAATTTATCTTTAGCAGCCCATCACTCGTAACAATTGAATCCGTAATAACTAAAATAAAAATAGTGCGTGTAACTTTGGCTTTGTCTGACTTCTCAAAAATACAACGGCAGTAATACAAAACAATATTTTCTTTACCATGATTCCATCATCACAGTTATCTCATCGCCTCTCAATTTCAACATCGGGTAATCATCATTTACTCTAAGTGAAAATAATAAGCAATTCAACAGATGGGGTTGGATTCTTGTTTGGTTCGTAGCAAAACCCAGCTGCAACAATGAAGTTGCAGGTGGCTTTAAAAGGGAGGTTCGAATAAAAACAGTAACGTTAGTAGAAATGGACTGATCGAAACAGTAGCACGTTACTGTTGCGGTGGTTTTCTTGACGGTTTTCGAACAGAACCGGTTAGAGAGAAAGAGAGCTAGTGTTGGTTGGTGTTTGATGTCTGCAAAACGCAGCAATAACCTAGTGTTGGGTTTGGTTTGAGCTGAAACAGAATTGAAACAGCGTAGCAGCAACAGTAGCTGCTTTGGTTCTGGGTTTCACGATAAACAGGGACAGGAACATGCAGTATTTTAATGGTGAGGGCCGATGACCTGTGGTAGTGGTGATTAAAGGTTGAAGATGGGTGGTGATTAAAGGTTGAAGATGGGTGGTGAAGTGGTGGCGGGTTTACACTAAGAATGAGGGTTTGTTGTGTTACGGTTTAAAGATGGTGAGGTGGTGGATCAAGGGTTCACGATGATAGATATAGGGGAGAGAGAGAGAGAGAGAGAGAGAGAGAGAGAGAGTGAGTGGTGAGGAAGGTGGTGATGGTTGGTTGTTAATCGTAGGTGGTCAATGGTGGTAGCCGGGTTCCAAGTGGTGGTGACGGTTTTAATATTATGGTGGTGTAGGGTGGAAGAAGAAGGTGATCAACGGGTACGGTGTTCATATATCTATGTGTGTGTATATCTATATATGTGCTGTGTAAATGTATATATATAGGATATATGATTTCATGTTAGTGTTCTAAGTCTATCATCATCCATATATACAATATCTTTACTCCGTACAGTTTAAAATTATGAAAGACAAACAATCTACAGTATTCTTGTTGAATAAATTCATATGTTTACAAACTTCAAATAGTAAGAGGAGAAAAACGTGAACAACTTTACAGCTCTAAAATTAGATATTATCTAATATTAGATATTATCTGCCGACACTTTATCACAGATGACTATATCGTGTCCATTGCTAAACAGTTAACGTATAAAAGTGTTCCTAAAAATCCCAGATTTTTTTAGATTAAACATATTTAATTATTTCACTCATTACCTGTTTGAAACCAGATCAAAAAGGTTCAATAATTATTTATTTTTTTGTTCCAATTTATATGTACGGAGTACTAATATTTAAACTTAAAAATGTAAAAATATTTTTAACAAATCTAAAATCTTCGTAATCAATTTACAGCCCAACTTTTATCTTAATCATTCATGAACTCGTTTTATATCTATATTAAAACTAACGAAACGTCAACCGAGCGTCACTGACGTTTACTAATTAGACTCGAAATCATTCATTTTCCATTTACTCTCTCTATATATATAATCAGTTTTAAATAACGAGTTTATCACATAAATATATATCATATATGTAAATAGTTACAAATAGATTTAATATTTTTATATATATTTACAAGTAATATTTATATATATATATATAAATATCTATATATATATATTTAATAACATAGTTTTTATTACTTCGCATATCATTTTACATATTTATTTCCTACAATTAAATCAAATATTATATCAAATAATATTTCAAATTATTATTATTATATATATATATATTTAAATATATATGTATCTATTTATAAATAGTTGTTCGTGAATCGTCGGGAACAGTCGGAGTTCAATTGAATATATGAACAGTTCAAAATTCTTGAGACTCAACCTAACAGACTTTTCTTAACGTGTTAAAAATATTACATCGTATCGAGAGTTTGGTTTAAAATTAGTCAAAATTTTGCGGTTCGTGACAGTACCTACCCGTTAAAGAAATTTCGTCCCGAAATTTGATTGAGGTCGTCATGGCTAACAATAAAAATGTTTTCATGACAAAAATGAGCTGATAAATAGAGTTTTATCATTATTGATTAATATATATAAAACGATTCGATCATGTGAAGCGTACGAGTGAAGTTATCACAAAATAGTGAAATGAGAAATAGAGATTTGTCTTATCTTCTGACGTAGTTACGGTGGATTTTTGGAATTCAAAAGATTTTAAGGAAATCTTCTAATCAGAAAGAAAATGTAATAGCACGATTTATTAGCAACTATTGGAATTACGAAAGATCATAAATATCAAAGGAAATATTTTCGTGATATACTTAGAGCTTAAGTAGAATGAAAAAGTTATGTAACATGGCACATGATGAGGGTAAGGTCTGTGAATCATCACGTTCCATTAGAAACTCTGCATGACTTACTGTAATATAACCACGTTGGCCTGACGTCATTATATTATACTAATTCATGCTTCAATTCCCAATACTTCTCTAGGAAATCATTCATAATTTAAACTCAATTGTTACAGAATATAGAAACTAAAATAGTTTCTTTTATAATGTTATATAGATAGCACGAAAAGATAAATAATTTCGGGCAAAGATATTTATGAAGATATCTTCAGAAATATTAAAGATATTTATACTGAAAGATACGACGATATCTTAGAATTTCTAAAGTTCCTGAAATTAAAGGGTAATGCAGAAACTTTTTCTGCAAAGAATTGAAATAAGTAGGAAGCAAGATATTCGTTGGAGATTTCGTCAGGTATTGAATCGTCTGGATTCGTTAAGTACATGTTTACTCTTTGTGATTTGTTCACAGTCTCCTTCATGGTTTGCTCAATTCATTTTCCAGTGCCAATTTTCTATCTAGCGTTCCTAACACTTCCTTCTTTATCATCAACTTTTGGCCATTAAGACCATCTACAACATGCTGCTTCGCCAGCATTTTCAAAGTTAACGGATCTGGGTCATCGTTTATCAAACCGAGGTAGTTTCAGGAGAATTGTGTTTTTAGATGATTAATCGCTGATGGTAATATGGTGGAATATAAAAGGTTCCCTAGTAACAATAAAGAGTACGCATATACATCAAGGTTATAATAAGGTTGTTTCGGATGAAAAGTCGGAGTTGAATAGCTGGAGCTGTGATAAAATTTGCTACTTTGAAAGGAATTACCAAATTATTTTGGGTAGTAATAACACTAAAGGAATTAGCACAGCTACGTATTAAACGTTTACTCAATTTCCGAGAGTTTTTCAGGTGCATAACTATATGCATAAATCTTTCCTTCCGTAGATGAAGTGCGGTTAGTTCATCCTCTCGATTGAGGTGTTTTCAAGAATCATGAAAGATTTGAACATGGATTGGAATCGTCAAGATTCAAATGAGGTTTAAGATGAAATCAAGTGGCAAACTTGAAGAATTGTTTAGTTTCATATGTTATAATCAATATTTTAATACATTTTTAATTGTCCAATGTTTGTAGTCCACAGTTGATAGTCCACAGTTAGCAGTTCAATAATTCATATATAGTTTATAATATTCGAATTAATTAATACGTATCGTGACCCGTGTACCGGTCTCAGACTCGATCACAACTCAAACTATATATATTTTTTTTGGAATCAACCTCAACCCTGTATAACTAACTCCAACATTTGCATATAGAGTGCCTATGGTTGTTCTGAAATATATATATAGATGGGTCGATATGATATGTCAAAACCTTGTATACATGTCCCGATATCTAAAGTGCGTAAAATAAATACAGAAATTAAATGGCGATAAATAAAATTGCGAGAATGTAAATTGCGAGAATGTAAATTGCGATAAATAAAATGTAACTAGTTAGCTAGGAACAGTTAGCTAGGAACAGTTAGCGTGGATTCTTAACAACATTTTCTCGTAGTTAATTTGTTTGTTTCTAACAAGTTTTATTTTGTCCAGTGTTTTCTTCATTATGCCACTTGTTGGATTCTGATAGATCAAAATCCAAATATGAAATTGAATGAAAATGGTTATTCTGTGGTGAACGGATACGTATATCGGTGGTTGTAAATAGGATCGTAAATGACTATTGAATTAGATTTGGAAGAATGTACAGTATACTTATTAATGTGAAATCTGAATATTCCTCGGGTATTACCTACCCGTTAAAATATTTTCAACATTAACAGTTTGTACGAAAGAATTTTTAATTACAATCTTTATGAAAATATACTTACATATATATTTTCTTCAGATTTAATAATGGATTTAATGAATTAATATGATATTAATCTCATTTGCTGTTCGGTTTGAGCTAGAATAGCTAATCTCTAAGACTTTAGAGATTACATAATCGCCATGTTCCGTGAAGATAAATGATATAGAATGATTCGTAGAACTAAAATTAATCGATGTAGAACAAAGTGTAAAACGAAGATTATGCTCGAGGTACGGAATAAGATGTGAGGCATGGATTGTTGATGGTACTGGTGCTGTTACTGATGGTACTGTTGGTGCCGGTGATGTTGCTGAAGCTGGTAAATTTTGCACCATATTCTCCCAATTGATTTACTCAAGCACGAAATTCATTGACTTCTTCTATTATTCCGGGATGATTGTCGGTCGAAACGAGCGGATGAATAAGATCTAGAATTCGAGATAGTATATAATTAAGACGAGGTACTCTGAAAATGAGAGAAAAATGGTATTACGAGCAGGTTCGCCAGTAAGTGCTTCAGGTTCTTCACCAAGAGGGAAATTTGGTTGGTGAAAAGGATCGCCTTCTTCTCGTCTCCATTGATTTAGTCGACTACGAACTCATCAGATGAATTGGGGATGGCTGATTAATTGATTCATTCTGGTGACGCTGCTTCTGGAGCTGGAGTGGGACTCCATATCAGAATCCGATGGACTTGATCTAGTAGTGAGTTCCATTGCGTACGAATGAATAAAGGATTTTTCGATATGAAATGATTTTCGGATATCGGATGATATTCTAATTACATAGAATACCTATATTTAGGGTAGAAGATCCCGTAGATTACGGAGGGAATTAAGGAAACGTGTCAGATAAAGTTTACAGTAACTGATACGCTAGGATATGAATTTACCTATACACTATCTATCAAATAAGTGCAGGAAGTCGTGTCTAGACTTAGGAATAATAAGCAGGTAATTTTTCACTAGGAATGATAAACAATACGTATAATATGCAGCTAAGGTCGAAGTCCAGACTCGCTAATGCATCCTAACAACTATCAGTTAGACACACTAATGCAAGACCTGGTTCGCTAGGACCAACGCTCTGATACCACCTGTGATGACCCGTCCTTATCCACCTGGACGAAGTCATCAACATTTGGTCCCATTGCGATGATCGACTCCAAGTAATGTCCTTAAAATGAGCAAATGCACAGCGGAAGACTTAATTCGTACCTGAGAATAAACATGCTTAAAAGTGTCAACCATAAGGTTGGTGAGTTCATAGGTTTATCATAACAATCTTTTCAATATATTAATAGACCACAAGATTTCATTATTTATAAACATAATACACTCTCAAGTGTATGTAAAGCATTCTAAGTGGTTGAGCACTTGGTAACCATACTTAACATTTAATCACGTCGCATATTCCCTTTATTATGAAATCTCACTACACCATACCAAGTGTAGTCACCGAAACGAAGTACTGTGCAACCGTTGAATACTGGTCGTCCAGTCCGGTTGGGGTTGTCAGGCCCGATAGATCTATCAACAGGATTCGCGTTTACAATACCCATGTAAATAATAGTTACCAAGCTACAGGGAAATATGCCAGTGGTACAACTCAACGTAGAATATATTTTTAAGTACTTGTGTCTATTTTGTAAACATTTATAAAAGCAGCGCATGTATTCTCAGCCCAAAAATATATATTGCAAAAGCAATTAAAAAGGGAGCAAATGAAACTCACCATACTGTATTTTGTAGTAAAAATACATATGACGACATTGAACAAGTATAGGGTTGGCCTCGGATTCACGAACCTATATTATTCATTTATTTATTAAAACATATACTTGTAATCGAACAAATTTATATATATATATACATTTATTTGTTAAAACAGTATTAAAATAATATTAGTAGTAATAAAAATAATAATAATGTTAATACTACTATTAATAATAATGATAATAGTATTAATAGTTCTATTATGATAATATTAATACTGGTTTTAATAATAAATCTTATAATAATGATAATAACAATAATTTTCAATAAGAATGAAAAATTTAATAATAATGATATTTATTAGTAATAATAATAATAATGTTTATAATACTTGTAATAATAATTAATAATAATAATAATATTAATAATAATAATAATATTAATAAAAATGATAGAAAGACTACCTTAGTGTAACAAGGCTTAAGAAAAATAAATGCCCTTGCCCAGGCTCGAACCCATGACCTCTCACCCACCCACTAACAACCTAAACCACTCTGCTATTACTTTATCTCTGATTTAATACCCAACTAAATTTCTTAACTCGTTTTATTTCCTTCATTGTCATCAACCCTTGGCCTAATCAAAGACTGGATCACCTTGGCCCAATAAATAAAATAACATTCTGCCCAACAATTAAAACATGTAAACGGCCTGATAACCAACCAATGTTCACGGTTCAATTTATCTTTAGCAGCCCATCACTCGTAACAATTGAATCCGTAATAACTAAAATAAAAATAGTGCGTGTAACTTTGGCTTTGTCTGACTTCTCAAAAATACAACGGCAGTAATACAAAACAATATTTTCTTTACCATGATTCCATCATCACAGTTATCTCATCGCCTCTCAATTTCAACATCGGGTAATCATCATTTACTCTAAGTGAAAATAATAAACAATTCAACAGATGGGGTTGGATTCTTGTTTGGTTCGTAGCAAAACCCAGCTGCAACAATGAAGTTGCAGGTGGCTTTAAAAGGGAGGTTCGAATGAAAACAGTAACGTTAGTAGAAATGGACTGATCAAAACAGTAGCACGTTACTGTTGCGGTGGTTTTCATGACGGTTTTCGAACAGAACCGGTTAGAGAGAAAGAGAGCTAGTGTTGGTTGGTGTTTTATGTCTGCAAAACGCAGCAATAACCTAGTGTTGGGTTTGGTTTGAGCTGAAACAGAATTGAAACAGCGTAGCAGCAACAGTAGCTGCTTTGGTTCTGGGTTTCACGATAAACAGGGACAGGAACATGCAGTATTTTAATGGTGAGGGCCGATGACCTGTGGTAGTGGTGATTAAAGGTTGAAGATGGGTGGTGATTAAAGGTTGAAGATGGGTGGTGAAGTGGTGGCGGGTTTACACTAAGAATGAGGGTTTGTTGTGTTACGGTTTAAAGATGGTGAGGTGGTGGATCAAGGGTTCACGATGATAGATATAGGAGAGAGAGAGAGAGAGAGAGAGAGAGAGAGTGAGTGGTGAGGAAGATGGTGATGGTTGGTTGTTAATCGTAGGTGGTCAATGGTGGTAGCCGGGTTCCAAGTGGTGGTGACGGTTTTAATATTATGGTGGTGTAGGGTGGAAGAAGAAGGTGATCAACGGGTACGGTGTTCATATATCTATGTGTGTGTATATCTATATATGTGCTGTGTAAATGTATATACATAGGATATATGATTTCATGTTAGTGTTCTAAGTCTATCATCATCCATATATACAATATCTTTACTCCGTACAGTTTAAAATTATGAAAGACAAACAATCTACAGTATTCTTGTTGAATAAATTCATATGTTTACAAACTTCAAATAGTAAGAGGAGAAAAACGTGAACAACTTTACAGCTCTAAAATTAGATATTATTAGATATTATCTAATATTAGATATTATCTGCCGACACTTTATCACAGATGACTATATCGTGTCCATTGCTAAAAAGTTAACGTATAAAAGTGTTCCTAAAAATCCCAGATTTTTTTTAGATTAAACATATTTAATTATTTCACTCATTACCTGTTTGAAACCAGATCAAAAAGGTTCAATAATTATTTAATTTTTTGTTCCAATTTATATGTACGGAGTACTAATATTTAAACTTAAAAATGTAAAAATATTTTTAACAAATCTAAAATCTTCGTAATCAATTTACAGCCCAACTTTTATCTTAATCATTCATGAACTCGTTTTATATCTATATTAAAACTAACGAAACGTCAACCGAGCGTCACTGACGTTTACTAATTAGACTCGAAATCATTCATTTTCCATTTACTCTCTCTCTATATATAATCAGTTTTAAATAACGAGTTTATCACATAAATATATATCATATATGTAAATAGTTACAAATAGATTTAATATTTTTATATATATTTACAAGTAATATTTATATATATATATATATATATATATATATATATATATATATATATATATATATATATATATATATATATATATAAATATCTATATATATATATTTAATAACATAGTTTTTATTACTTCGCATATCATTTTACATATTTATTTCCTACAATTAAATCAAATATTATATCAAATAATATTTCAAATTATTATTATTATATATATATATTTAAATATATATGTATCTATTTACAAATAGTTGTTCGTGAATCGTCGGGAACAGTCGGAGTTCAATTGAATATATGAACAGTTCAAAATTCTTGAGACTCAACCTAACAGACTTTTCTTATCGTGTTAAAAATATTACATCGTATCGAGAGTTTGGTTTAAAATTAGTCGAAATTTTGCGGGTCGTGATACGTAGCAAATAAGATCCTTGGGGTAACGCAATAGCTTTGAATGGTTTAAGTGTTAGTGGATGCCCGAAGGCTCTGCATGACGTGGTAGTAAGTGCCTTCATCACATACACACACACATGAATCTCTCAATTTCGACGGTTGTCAGCCTTCATGATGATTTGGATACGAATAAGCAACGAAATTTTTTTTTTATAAAATAAGCAACAAAAAATTTATAGAAATCGTTTAAGGTGACAACGTAAGAAAAGAAACGAAGTTCTTAGTAAACTGGGGTTATGTACCACACGTACCATTCAAAGTAAGATATCTTTGAATAAAAGATTTGAATAGTAAAAGTGAAAGTGAAAGTAAAATTTCATATGTATTTGTCAAAATAATTAATCCTTTACTTTATTTTATATAACATATACGATTTCAAAAATTTGCATGAATGGCAAATAAATTTACTTTTATAAAACTTTGAGAGGATCGTACCGTAAAATAGTGTGTGAAAAATTTTGGCAAACAAAATTTTCATATTTCGGAGGTTACAAATTGGAAAAAGATTGATGAGGATTGAGTAAAAGATTTTGAAAATTTCGGGTGATCTTTGAGGTAATAAAAAAAACCCATTGAGTTTAATGTGGTTGATGACTATTGGTAGGGCATAAGCCTTTTGACAAAAAATGCTTAAGTGTGAAGTTGTTGCTTATAAGTGAGATATAAATGGGAGAGTATGAGGATGAGAATTAACCACCCATTGATTTTGAAAAGATTTCGAACTGGTATGACTAATATCGAAGTAAGAAGGGTGATGGTGTAATTATTATCGATTAAGAAATCTCTCGAATAAGTTAGGATTCAGAATCGCATAAGAATGAGTATCAAATAAGATTCCTGGCTAGTCCTTAAGACAGAATCTGAATCGCTGAAGTGACGGGATACAATTTTCTTTATGTATCGTTATGCAAGTTTGTCCGTTGTATCGGTTTCTTTCATGGCTAGAAGGTGAGCAGATTTGGTGAGATGGTCAATAATAACCCAGATAGTGTCCTAACCGCCTAATGTTTTTGGTAGCTTCGTGATGAAATCCATGGTTATTCCTTCCCATTTTCATTGTGGGATTTCGGGTTGTTGTCATGCAACTACTAAGGTTCAACTTCGGGCTACTTCTCTCCCCGTAATAGCTCACCATTCTCGCGAGGTATACGAATAATCTTTTCACTATAAATAACTTTCACTTCCATCCTTGGAAGCCAGTCCGTTCCAACTATTTCGTCAAGCTTCCCAACTTGATAGGTATTAAGTTAGTCCTAAAGTCCATTCCAACTTTTACATCAAGCTTCCCAACTTGATGGGTGTTGGGTTAATCTTAAGTTTCATTCCAACCAAATCTTATTATACCACCATGAAAATTTTATCAGTCTTCTCAAATAACATCTGCTTGTGCGTAGGTAACTAATCCCTTCCAACTACTACTTTAAAACTTCCAAGTTTTGTTAGCATGAGGTCATCTCCAAATGACCCACCTGTTAATTTTAAGGTACTACCTTAGTTTATTCTTCTATCTCTGCCATCTTACCATTAGCTTGTCCTATAAAATACCTAACTCTCATGGTTATTAATGGCTTATTAGTCATAACGTTAAGGCTCTTAGATATAAGGTTTCTATCGCTCTAGTACTAAACAACTCCGAGACAATAAAACGTTGTGACGAAACGTACCTTAACTAAAATCAGGATCCATGCGAGTTTCCATAGCTGAGATAATGATTGCTCTACCGCAAGTAAGTCCAAGGGGTTTTTTTCTTCTTCCTATTTGAGAACTTTATTCTTAAGTGTCCAGGGTGTCTATATCTATAACAGATTTTCGGGTTATCAATTCTGCAATCAAGGCCCTTCTTGTACAGTATTTGGGCTTAGTAGTTATTCCTACCTCTAACAGACCATAATGCGTATACTCAAGTGGTTCCTATCAAAATTTTCTTTGAATCACTTCATATTCCTTATCTAGTAACATTGGGACTTCTGCATGATTCACTTCAATATAACCACGCTGGTCTGGCGTCATTATATTGTACTAAATCGTACGTTCATTCCAATATCACTCCATACGGTCAATGTAACGTGATCACTTCCAGTTCTACTCAATTTCATCTGTTGGTGCTTTATCTATGCTATCTCAAAACAAAATCTACATAAATAAATCTCGCGGTTTCTCGGTGTAGGTTCCGTAGGTCATGCATCAATGCCTAAATGTCCTGAAATTTCTTCAAAATGTTCGAGTTCAAGTAATGTCGTTAGGTTCCTTTCTAGAAATTCAATCCAGGTCTCGCGTCGAGTTGTACGTGTAGCAAGTAGTAATACGATATGTTTTGAGGTGACTCCCAAGTCTTTGGGTAAGGCTGAGCATCAGTAGAAGGCACTCTGACCTTGTGAAAGGAGATGTCCTCCCGAATTCTCCAGTGCCTAAGAGTGTTAGGGACCTAAGTCCAGAAGTGTCGTTAGATCGTCGAGTAGTGGTGAAGAATGGAAGAGATAAGTGACGGTCATGAAAGTGTACGAGATACGAGTCAACTTGCGGAAACTGAACATCCTTCTAATATTCATACGTTGTACGTGGCTAACTAGAGTGAGCTCGGGGTGCGGTTACTCCGATAAGTCCTCACATATCCCCTCCACCGAGGATTAACTTTAACAGGTGTGTAATGTTTCGATCTCTGGAACGGTTGAACGGTAGTAACAGGTGGTTTACATACTTGTCCTTAGGGTTAGACGAGTGGGAAAAGGGTTCAGAAAAACATCTGAACTAGGAATGATAAGTTTTCCAAGTCGGTACAGCGAAAAGCAGACGAGTATCAAGCACATAATTAGGCATAACAACTACAGCAGCCTAGATCACCTACAGCAGTACATAGCATGGCAGCAATAACAGTATTGAGCATGCAATCAAAAGCAGATAGTAGCATGCAGTAGCGAGAATAAGCAAAGCATACAGCGAGTTTACATAGCAGTAAAAGGAAACGGTAGCATGCAACAAGTTCATACAGTAGTAGAAGTAAGCAGTGGCATGCAGTAGTAGTAAGCAGTAACATGCAGTAATATAACACAGTAGCATGCAGCAGGTTCCGCAGAAACAAGTAAACGAGCAAGTTGTAGATTAGTCCTATTAGCGAATCCTACTCGACTCGGTCAAGACTCACTAATGTAACCTAATTCCCTACAACCAATGCTCTGATACCAAATGTGATGCCCCGTACAAAACCATCGTGTACGGTTCATCAACAACAGGATCATTACAAGGTCAAACACTATATGCTGTTTGAAAACTAGTTTTGCATTCATGAAAGATAGCGTTTTACAAAAGATAACGTGACACAAAGGTCGTTACAAAGTCATTGTTTGAAAATAACATAAATTAAGAATGCAAAGGAAAAGTTCCATGATTGAGACATCTCTAAGTAATGCAGCGGAAATCTAACACAGCAGGTCCATAACAGCAAGTCTATAACACCAAGACAGCAATTCTAACAGCGGAAGCAACAACGTCTAAGCACCTGAGAAATACACGAAGTCAACACGAATGTTGGTGAGCTATAGTTTGTAATCAGTAAAGTAATGTAGACCACGAGATTTCAGTGCTTCAATAGCGTTTCAAAACAGTATGATAAAGCATATGCTTAACCGTGGGCACCCGGTAACTAGACTTAACGTATGTATATCACCTCCTAAAAGTGCACTTGGCGAGTGCGTTTGTCCTCGAAGTATTAAACACCCATTGAATGCTAGCACGACTAGCCCGAGTGGGGTTGTCAAACCCTATGGGTCCATATCTAAGATTCGCGTTCACGGTTCAGAAACCAATGATTAAATGTTACCGAGCTAAGTGGAATCTTTGTGCCGTTATATCACCCACACATATGTAAAGTTTAAGTACTCGTGTCTAGTATGTAAAACATAAAAAGCACATGTATTCTCAGTCCCAAAAATAGTAAAAGTAGTAAAGGGATGCTATAACTCACAGTGGATAAGCAGTAAAAGTTGATATGAAACGTATGCAAGTAGTAAGTCGGTCCGAAAGGTCGTCAACCTAAGTCAAAGGTCACTAGGTCAGTATGTTGTCCCCATAAGTTTAAAAGTGCGTAAATTAAGTTTAAGTGTCATTATCATCATCATCATCATCATTATCCTCAACACTAAGGTAAGTTTAACAAAAATAGAGATCGAAACAAAAGGCTGACTTCGGACAGCTATTACGACCTCTATACAAATCGAAAAGACGCGTAGTCAGTGGACATGGCTCTGTATGTGATCCCTCTAACCGCTGAACCATTTTCAAAACCTAACTCGTCTTCTTTTGACTGTGGCAATGGTTTAAGTGCGAGTAGGTCAGAAATTTCAGCACAACGTTACAAAGGCGTAGTGACTTTCGGAAGGCTATAAATCTTAAACCATATATCGGATTAAGTCGAGGCCTAAACGAAGAGTCATCTACTCGAAACGAACTATCTGAAAATTAATTTTCCAGAAGCCTAGGAGTCTGATCAGACCCCATAAACAGCAAACAAGTGCTCCAGTGAGATTCTTGGTGCTTGATGCTCATCACGGTTCTCATCCTTGATGCTTGTAAGCTTCAAGTGTACAACTCTTTGATGTTTTAGCATCACTTTGACCAAGGTTCAACCATAAATACACAACTAAGAGTAAAATCTATCATTCTACAAGTTTTGAACATCAAGATTGCCTCTTTATTGCATAAATCCAATAAAGCTTCACCCTTTGTCCTTTTTACACAAGTTTATGCATCTCCATTATATGTGATGATGAAGACTTGATATTTATCATCACAACAAACACAAAAAGGTTCCAAGTAAGTGAGATCTACAATAATGACTTAGATCTCAAGTATTAAGAAAACCCTAAGCTAGAAAGTTTGGATCTTTACAAGATTAATGAGACCATAAGCTAGAAGGCTAAGATCTTTAACAAAGTAATGAAAGTAATGAGACCATAAGCTAAAAAGCTAAGATCTTTAACATAATAATGAAACCCTAAGCTAGAAAGCTTGGATCTTTAGTGTTCTTGAAGATCTTGAAGCATAAAGCTTGGATCTTTAAGATACATGAAGATTATAAACACAAGTTTTGATCTTTATAACAAAATAAAGAAATCATAAGTTATAAAATCTAGATCTAACAAGTAAATGAAGATTTAAAGCTAGAAAGCTTGAATCTTTCATGTTCTTGAAGGATTCAAACCCAAGTTTGAATCTACAAGATGTAACAAGATCAAAAGCGAAAAGCTAGATCCATTAAATGATGATGATGATGTCGATTATGATGATAGAAGAAGAAGAAGAAGAAAATTTAAAACTTACACTTTTTAGAGTGAGAAAGACTAGAGAGAGAATTAGAGAGTAAGTGTGTGTAATTTGTAAATGAAATCAAGTGTGAAATGAATGGGATAAGCTTGGTATTTATAGGAAATGAGGGTGTGGGGAGGGTATCAAAACTGTAGGTAGGGAGGGGGACAAGTGGGGGACAACTTTTGCTTTTTGGTTAATGGTTGTCTAAAGTTGGTGCTTATGTTAGGATCCCATGCAACATTAAGGATAATGCTTAACAAAAATGCTAGTATGTTCCCTCTAATAAATGGGCATTTGTCTTTCATTATTATGGGTCACTAACTTATTATAATTGGGCTAATTAAATAGTCCACTAGCTAGTGTAGGGTGGGCTAAGGTCCGACAAGGTAGAAAGTCCAACAAGACCAACTAGTGTGCTCTAGTAAATTACTAAGCGTAATTAAGCATCCAAACACCCAAGTAATTGTTATTATAAAATAACAATTAGTATTTCGTAGTCATAATATTCCTATTATGACCAAAGTTAAACGTGTACCAAGTACATAGCTCGTTTCAAACGTCAAGTGACACCAACGGTCGTAAAAGCATTCGGGGATCAAGTTAAGTGATTACACATATACGCAGTTTCGTAAAAGCACAAAAGCAAGTCGAAAAAGCCAGGTTGGTACAAAATAATTAAAAGGAAAGTAAATGAAAAAGGCGGGATGCTACATTACCTACTCCTTAAAAGAAATTTCGTCCCAAAATTTAAGTAGGCGTAGTAGTCGTTGTTTCTTCCTCGAGATGTTGCGTTTCCGAATCCTCGAATAAATGAGGGTATTTCTTTTGCATTTGATCTTGCCTTTCCCAAGTAAACTTGGGTCCCCTTTTGGCATTCCAACGGATCATAACGATCGGAATTCTACTTTGTTTTAGCGTCTTGACGGAGGTGTCCACAATTTTAACCGGTTCCTCCACAAAATGAAGTTTGTCATCAATAGTAAGTTCCTCGAGAGGGATGACGAGTTCGGGTTCGGCAAAATACTTCTTCAAGTTCGATACATGAAAAGTAGGATGAACGGAGCTCAATTGAGGCAGAAGGTCTAAACGATAAACAACGGTTCCAACACGCTCCAAGATTTCGAAAGGACCAATATACCGCGGATTTAGCTTCCCGCGTTTCCCGAAACGGATTACACCTTTCCAAGGTGTGACTTTTAACATTACGCGATCACCGACTTGAAATTCGAGGTCGTTGCGTCTTTTGTCGGTATAGCTCTTTTGACGACTCCGGGCCGTCCGGAGCCTATCTCGGATTTGAACGATCTTCTCGGTTGTTTCATGAATGGGTTCGGGTCTGAAGATTTGTGTGTCACCTACTTCAGCCTAACAAAGAGGTGAACGACATTTTTGCCATATAATGCTTCGAATGGTGCGGCGTTAATACTCGCGTGATAACTATTGTTGTAGGAGAATTCGGCGAGAGGCAAGTGCTTGTCCCAAGCTTTTCCGAAATCGATAACGCAATCTCGTAGCATGTCTTCCAAGGTTTAAATTATGCGTTCGCTTTGTCCGTCGGTTTGTGGATGATATGTGGTGCTCATGTCTAAACGCGTTCCCTACGCTTCTTGTAAAGTTCGCCAAAATCTAGAAACAAAACGGCCATCTCGGTCGGAAATAATCGATAAGGGTATACCGTGACGGGAGACGATCTCTTTAATGTAAAGTTGTGCAAGTTTCTCCATTTTGTCAGTTTCCTTCATGGCTAGGAAGTGCGCGGATTTGGTGAGACGGTCAACAATAACCCAAATAGTATCATAACCGCCCACCGTCTTTGGTAGTTTGGTGATAAAATCCATCGTTATCCTTTCCCACTTCTATTGCGGGATTTCGGGTTGTTGAAGTAGTCTGGACGGTCTTTGTTGTTCGGCTTTGACTTTGGAGCAAGTTAGGCATTTTCCAACATAAGTAGCGACGTCCCTTTTAATGTTCGGCCACCAATATTGTTCCTTGAGGTCATGGTACATCTTATTGGCACCGGGGTGAATCGAATATCTTGACTTATGGGCTTCGTCTAAAATAAGGCTTCGTAGGTCCCCATAACTAGGTACCCAAATTCTTCCGGCGAAATATCGGAGTCCGGTTTCTTTAACTTCGAATCGAGAGGTGAGGACGTTCAAGTGTTCGAGAGAGATGTTTTCATCCTTGAGAGCCTCATCTTGGGCTACACGAATTTGACTATTGAGGTTGGTGTGAATGGTGATGTTTAAAGCTCGGACACGAAGAGGCACCGCTCTTTCCTTTCGATTTAAGGCATCGGCTACTACGTTTGCCTTCCCGGGATGGTAACGAAGCTCACAATCATAATCGTTTAAAGTTTCAATCCACCGGTGTTGTCTCATGTTTAGTTGCTTTTGGTCGAAGATGTGTTGGAGGCTTTTGTGATCGGTGAAGATGGTACTTTTGGTTCCATAAAGATAGTGCCTCCACATTTTAAGTGCAAAGACAACGGCTCTGAGTTCGAGATCATGTGTCGTGTAGTTCCGTTCGTGGATTTTCAATTGTCGGGATGCATAAGTGATAACCTTCTTTCGTTGCATTAGTACGCACCTAAAACCATGTTTCGAGACATCGCAATACACAATAAAGTCATCATTGCCTTCCGAAAGCGACAAGATAGGGGCGGTGGTTAACTTTTTCTTCAAAATTTGAAACGCGGATTCTTGCTCGGTTGACCAAATGAATTTTCTTCCCTTGTGAGTTAATGCGGTTAAAGGACTTGCAACCAAAGAGAAGTTTTCGATGAATCTACGATAGTATCCGGCGAGACCCAAGAATTGACGTATGTGAGTAGGAGTAGTAGGAGTCTCCCATTTGCTAATGGCTTCGATTTTTGATGGATCGACCTTAATACCTTGATCACTTACAACATGACCAAGAAATTGAACTTCCTTCAACCAAAATTCACACTTGGAGAATTTGGCATAGAGTTGTTCTTGTCTCAAGAGTTCGAGCACGAGTCGAAGCTGTTGTTCGTTTTCTTCTTCGCTTTTAGAATAGACCAAGATGTCATCGATGAACACAATAATGAATTTATCGAGATACGATTTGCACACGCGGTTCATAAGGTCCATGAACACCGCCGATGCGTTAGTGAGACCAAATGGCATTACAAGAAATTTATAACTACCATAACGAGTCCGGAAAGCAGTTTTGGAGACATCTTCCCCCTTAACCCTTAATTGATGATAACCCGAGCGGAGATCGATTTTCGAATATACACGAGATCCTTGTAATTGATCAAAGAGGTCATCGATGCGTGGAAGAGGATATCGGTTCTTAACCGTCAATTTGTTTAGTTCAAGATAGTCGATACACATTCGTAGGGATCCATCTTTCTTCTTAACGAATAAAATCGGAGCGCCCCATGGTGAATGGCTAGGTTGGATAAAACCACGGTCAAGTAGTTCTTGAATATGACCTTTCAATTCTTACATTTCGGATGGAGCAAGTCTATACGGTGCACGTGCTACGGGTGCGGCTCCCGGAATAAGATCGATTTGGAATTCAACCGGTCGATGAGGTGGAAGTCCCGGCAATTCGTCAGAAAATACATCAGAAAAGTCACTAACAATTGGCACATCATCGATACGCTTCTCGTCGATTTCAACTTTCTTAACGTGGGCTAGAATCGCGAAACAACCTTTACGAAGTTACTTTTCAACTTTAAGGTACGAGACGAGGTTGAGTCCGGTGCAACTCTTATCGCCATAGACAATCAAGGGTTCACCATTCTCGATAGGAATTTGAATTGCTTTAAGATCGCAAAGAATGTGAGATTTCGTTTTGGCTAGCCAATCTATACCAATAATTACATCAAAGCTCCCTAGTTCTATAGGTATCAAGTCAATTTCAAACTCTTTACCCATTAAGTTTAACGTACACCCCCGGTAAAATTTATCGGCACTCAATAGTTTCCCGTTGGCCACTTCAATGGTATAACTAGTATCTAGTGGGAGTGGTGGAGTGCTAAAAGAATGAGTCAAAGTCTTGGTTACAAAACTCTTATCGGCACCCGAATCGAATAAACAAGAGACATAAGAATCGTTGAGAAGAAACGTACTCGTGACTAGTTCATTGTCATCTCGGGCTTCTTCGGTGTTGATGTTGAAAGCTCGGCCGCATGTATTGGGGTTAGCTTTCTGATGTTATGCGAGGTGTATACAAAATAGTTATATTTTTACTACAAAATACTATTAAATACGATACAATTTTACACAAGTTATTTATTTATTTATAGAGTGGATATACCTAAACCTTGCTACAACACTTATAGGCAGTGTACCTAATCGTACAGTAGTGTAGTTTTTAGTAAGTCTGGTTCGTCCACAGGGAACTCGCCAAGTTTAACGCTATATTTTTAAAACTATATTTGTATAAATATAAATATATATATATATATAAGTAGTATTATTATTATAAAAGGGGGATTTTACCGTTTAATGACCGGTTTGTCGATTTTAAAACTTAAGTCGCAGTTAAAATCTAATGTAAAATATTAAAAATAAATATAACTTAATTTTAAGCGTGAAGTAAATAACGATAATGAAATTGCGATAAAAATGCGATAAATAAAATAAAATTTCGATAATTAAAAAGTACGATAATTAAAAGTGCATTTAAATAAAATGACAGTAAATAAAAGTGCGATAATTAAAAGTGCAATTAAATATGAAATAAAGGAATTATGCTTATTTAAACTTCCGTAATCATGATGTTCGACGTGTTGTTTTTAGTTTAGTACCATGGGTTAATTGTCCTTTGTCCTGGATTATTTGATATGTCCATACGGTTTTGTCCATAATAGTCCATCAGTCATAAATATAAAGTGCGAGAGTCTTCGTCAAATTATCCTTATACCCGAAGTCAAATATTCCAACTAATTGGGGATTCGAATTGTAACAAGGTCTTAATACTTTGTTTAATGAATACACCAGGTTATCGACTGCGTGTAGTCCAAGGTTTTACTACTTTGTTAACAATTACACCAATTACCCTTGAATGTAATCCACCCCTGTTTCAACAAGTCTATTAACTATTAATCCAGTTCCGTGTCCGGTAAATTGAACAATTATTGGTATTTATAGATATCCCGCCCACCGTACCCAGTCAAGCATATGTGGTTATATATAAATACGTCAAATTATAAGTCTATATATTAAATTAACGAGGTATCATTTAGTTAATATAAAGCCCATTAATAGCCCATAGTCTAATTTTCACAAGTGTCGTTCTTTTATCCAAACCCCAATTATGGTACAAAGCCCAATTACCCAAATTTAATATTTAGCCCAACATCATGATTACTTCGGCATTAAATAAGCATAATAATAACTTAGCTACGAGACATTAATTTAAAAAGGTTGAACATAACTTACAATGATTAATAATAGCGTAGCGTTACACGGACAGAATTTCGACTTACACCCTTACAACATTCGCTAACATTCCCTTATTATTAAAATTAAAATTAAAATTAATATATATATATATATATATATATATATATATATATATATATATATATATATATATATATATATATATATATATATATATATATATATATTACGTGAGATAGATAGAAAGAAAAAGATGTTATGAAATCGATCGAATGCGTTGCCTTTTATAGGCCCCATTTCTGTTTTGGTGTGCTCCGCGATCTCGATGGAATTCTTCTTCACAGCTCCGCGATCGCGGAGTGTTGAATTCCAGCTCACCAACTTTGGCTCCTAGCTTGCCGACGGTTTATAAATATATATATAATTTTAAAAATTATTTATATATTATATTATATTTATGTGCATAGTTGACTTGTAATTTTAACTCCGTTGCGTCGCGCGTTGAAAGTTGGTTCATGTCCTGGTTTCGGATTTTCGAACGCCTTTTCGTATAATTTAATATCTTGTACTTTGCGTTTTGTAACTTGTACTTTTGTAATTTCTAGACGTTTCTCATCAATAATTTGAACCACTTGGATTGTACTTTGTACTTTTGAGCTTTTTGGTCGTTTGCGTCTTCAATTCGTCGAATCTATCTTTTGTCTTCACCTTTTATTATTTAAACGAATATCACTTGTAAATAGAACAATTGCAACTAAAAGCTTGTCTTTCTTGAGGGATAATGCTATGAAATATATGTTCGTTTTTAGCATTATCAAATATTCCCACACTTGAGCGTTGCTTGTCCTCAAGCAATATAGTCTTGAAATAAAATACATACTAGAATCACTTCTTTATTCTTCACACTTTGTACATCAGTGATTTCTATACGGCGGTATGAACAATGGTAGTAACGTTATGGTTTACAGTCTCACATGACTATGAAAATTTAGATCCTTAAGTAAATTGGATCTTTATGAAAACATTTGATCTTTTGAAAATTAAATCTAGCTTTTACCCTAGATAATTTTTCTGGAATAACCCTTCACCGGTGTTTGCAAAATTGTTTTTGTGGGTTTTATGGGTTTCAGATTTGAAAATTTTAGCTCAAAACTTGCGGTTTTGTGTCACCCACTTGCTAACCTTGTTTTGGGAAAGCAACACGTCCAGTATACTTGTTCCGTATATTACCTTTCGGTAAACTACCGTCTGGTTGTAAAGGAAAGCGTTGAACAAGCAACTGTTAAGGCAATGTCCCGTGACATGCTTTTGTTTATGGTCTATAACGTGTCGGATGCAATTACTATCCTTGATAGGAGCAATAGTAAAGCTCACCCTATAGTTTTTCGGTCTGGCACAAGGTCCTGTCTTCGACCATGCTATGCAACCACCGTTCTTACGGTTGACACCCGATTTGGTTCAGGTGACCTAATGAATTCCAGGTGAATTCCTAGGATTTTACTTTCAATGGTAATGAACGCATTGAAAATAGATTTTCAGAAAACAAATCGGCTTTAATTTTGATCAAAATATTTTCTCGTTCAAGCTCGAGTTTAGATATCATTGAATTCCATGAGTTTGTAATTCTCAATCTTTAAGGTCAATCTCAAGGATTGAGTAATATCAGTTTTAAAAGCTGATTTTTAATCTTTAAGGAGATTATCCTTTCTGGGGGTCTGATTCATTAGTCTTATAAAGCTAATTTTCACGGCGCCCTCCCCATTTTACGAGATAGATCCTCTCATGGTTAGGATAAGTCTGACCACATGGCGACCCTGTTTGATGCTGAGGTCCATGGATTTTCAGCTGATTTTAGAGATGACTTTTCTAGATTTTTCGTCAACCTACAGCTGGTCTGGACGACAACTTCCTGACCTAAATCAAGAAGCGCGTTTCTTTTTCGGAAGACTTTACTTCCTTTTAATGATGGAATTGATTCATCGTGTAGATCCATCTTTCTTTCAAATATATTATAAGAAATTGGGTAAAACTGATAAAATTGTCCAAAACAAAAGTATCTTCAGTTATTTGTAAAAAAATATGTGATATATGTTTTAAATAACTTGGTAAATTTTTCCCACACTTGACTTTTATTTTCTTTTCTTTGCCTTTTTATTTTCCTCAATTCCATTTTAAATGAATTCTAACATTTTGGGTTGTTTCTCAATTTATGTCCTTTCCGAGGTAACAATAATTTCGGTATTAACACCTAATTTTATCGTTCATAAATTTGTATAAACATGATTTTGAGTTCATTTAATTAAAAATTTTGAAAATTTTACTAGAATTGGGTAGTCAGTATATAAGACTAGGGCTGTTCTTTATTATCAGAGAGCACTAGATTCTAATACAACTACTGCGTTACTAGTATTTTTAATGGTAACCAAGTGTATAAATTAAAATTTTAAAAATCCGAAAGAATTTAACCATTTCCCACACTTAAGATCTTGCAATGCCCTCATTTGCAAGAAATCAGTAACAATTTTAAATTATTGAGGGTGATTAGCGTAGAAAAATGATTAAATTTTACCAAAGTTTCCAAACATATTGGCGTTTGTTTGTTGAATCATAAATGGTGCATATCATTTGTTCATTCATGCAGTTGTTATTTCACATATATTTTGCATCTTGTCGTCAAAATTAGTTACTTTTGCTGAATTTAATGTCAGTCTTTGAAAATACGCTGTTTTACCCTATTTTGTACATAAGATAAACTACAAGCATATATATACATATTTTTGAAGTTGGGTATATCACCCCACATTCAAAAATTAATAAAATCTAATAATAAAAGTTAGAAAATTATAAAAACTATTATAATACCAACATAAGTATTAAATGTAGCAATATTACGAATAATAAAATAAATAAAACTAAGGAAACTAGGGTTGATGCTGAAACCAGTAGGGGTTCCATTCATAGCCATAAATGTTGTAGAATGCTTGAGCTGGGTCATATGTAGGGTATGGTGGTCGGCTCTCTATAGTCCAGGGAGGAAATATGGGCATTGGAGTAGGAATGTAATTTCGACTTACATGTGTACAATGACTTATGATTTGGCTTTGATGATACTGCCAATCTTGAAATGCTCGTTGTCTAGCCATTTCATACTCATGTTGAGCCATAAACCTTTCCATTTCTGTCATCTAATTTCCCCCTCCCGCATTACCTTGTTGTTGACCTCTTTCTACCTGTGGATGATTCCCTTGATATGGTTGTGCAACATTATTTCTTTTCAATAAAACCTTACCCGTATATCAATCTGATCACGAGGAAGGGGTACTTGTACTAACTCCCTTCCCCGAGTAATATCCACACCGAGGTACTCGGCAATTAAAGTCACAAAAATACCACCTCCTATAATACTATTGTTTCGCATTCCCTTTATCATTTCCGATAAATAATAACCCACACAATAAGGAATATTTACAAAGCTCTGTGGGTCTCTAATACACATCAGATAAAATAAATCATTTTCAGTCACTTTATCTTTATTTCTACCCCTTTGTGAAATAGAGTTGGAAATGAATCTATAGATTACCCTAAGCTCAGCTCTATGTATATCAGTATAAGAATAATGACCTCCACGAAAATGATTATGGCTAGTCATTCTACTCCACAACTCATTCTTATCAAAATCATGATTAACCCTTCTACCATTACTTATTAACTGTCTACAATCATCAGTTAATAGTTCTTCAGGCGTATAAATACACAAAGCTTCAGCCATATCTAATAAAGACATACGACGCATCACACCTCCTAATAAAAATTCATCATTTAGTTCAATAGTACTTACTAACTCAATGCACCACTCCTTATATACAGGTCTACGTATAGTGAATAGATTAATCCAATCATTGAAAGTAGAATTACCATACCTTTGTGTAAGTAATTCTCTTATTGGCTCGGCCAATCCCACTGTCTCTAATGGTGCCCAATCTATCACCCTGGACACTTCAACATCCTTGGGACAAAGAATGCTCAAGTTCCTCTGATATTTTGGATAGTCTATCCAAAATCTGTCAAATCGTAAGTTAGGGTGTAGATTTGCTTCAACTGCTCGTGACAATGGAATAAAAGGGTGCGGTTGATTTTGTTTGTATTGTTCACTGAGATCTTGATCCTCGTCACTTTCATTATAAGTATTCAAGTTTTGTGGCTCGGATGAAGATTCACCTCGTTCATTCTGCTAAACACATTAAACAAAAAGGAATTTGCGCATCCAAAAATGCATTGGTATTAGCAAAATAACAATTAAAAATAACTAACATGACATGTTTAATTAGAATCAAATTTATACACATTTTCATATTTTTATCAATTCTATACTTTTTTAAATAAACAAATATGAGAATGTATACAATGTTCATAAGTATGTAACTTCTAAAACATGTCAAAAAGAGTCATTATAACAATTAAACGAGTTCCAATTGGCATTCAAATCAAATTAAGCAAGTTCATTCAATTTTTACTTAAAAAGTCAACAAATTGTCTCAAAAATTATGTTTGTAATCAAAGTTTGGATCATTTAACACATCAAACATGTTACACTACTTAATTTAGCATCAATTCATAACAAAAATCGGGCATAACTCGTTTATATCAAAAAGCCCCAATTTTACTCAAGAACACAAACCCTAGATTTCTAAAATTTTTGAAGTTTTTGGCTTTAAATCATGTTAAATAGCATCAATCTAGGTTATACATGCATAATATATCATCAATTTAACTCTAATTACACTAGAAATTAACAAAATCAAATTAGGTAAATTTAGTTCAAGAACACAAAAAAAAAATCGAATTTAAGAGTGTTTGGATGTAGGAATTACCATTCTTCTTGAAAGGGATCTAGGTAGGAATCTCCACATCAATATATAGCAACAAATTTGATGAAAAATGGTGTAAAATGGCGATTTGTGTGTGTTTTTCATGGGTTTTTCGCAGAAAAAAATGAATTGGGGATGGAGACTGGTCTGTCTCGACCAGTTTATCCTTTCTGTATTTTTGTTGCTCCGCGATCTCGAAGGTGGATACCTTCCTAGCTCCGCGATCTCGAAGCTTTTTTTTTATATAAAAAAATCTTAACTTATAAAAACAAATAAGTAATTAATTTTAAAAATTTGTTTCTTTTTAGGAATGAGGGCGTTTCGGTACTTTGACCTAGTTCGTCCCTCGACAAAATTTTAAAATTTGTCTTTCTTTAAGCGTTGTTTTAAAAGCAAAGATTTTTGGGTTTTTTAAATGTTTTTGTCATACTTTAAATCAATAAGATTAAAAATAATTTTAATAAAATTTCTCGTCCCGCCCTTGGGTAAAGCAATTTCGGTTCAACGACCTAGTTTTCAACTCAGGACGAATTTTAAAAATCAAATTTTTAACTTAACGAAATAAAGTAAATTTTGTTTTTAAATTCACACCAAACTTTAATTTAAAATGCATAAAATTAAAAATTCATATTATTAATATTTTAAAAATTCACACCAAACTTATATTATATTTTTGTTTTTATACATACAAACTTAATTTAAAAATATTAATTTTTTTTTCAAATATTTACAAACTTAAATATATTGATTTTAAAAATTTTACAATATTAATTTAATATGTATATATTAAATTTAAAAACATGGTAAAAATTAAAATTAAAAATCTTTTTGGTCTTTTATCCCACTTTAATCAATCAAATATTGTCAAAAATATACGCCCCTCTTTTCGGTAAAGTAATTTCGGCTATATTACCTAGTTTTACTCCTGACGAATTTCTGAAATATTTTGGTTTGATTGATTAAAGATATTTATACCTTAAGAATAAACGGTAAATTTTGCAGTGATGTAATAAATTTTTGTATGATATCAATAATTTCGGTTACGCATACCTAATTTTATTGAATACCAATTTAATACTTTATAGCGAACGATTCAGCATTTATTATCAAAAGGTTAAAAGCAATAAAAATAAAAACTGTACATACTTACCTGTGAGAAAGAATTCTCAGAGACCTGCTTTAGCTGACTCATAGGAGAGTCGTGTGATTTGGTTCTCCATAGCTACGTAAGCATAACCTCAAATCTTCAATATCTTTTCTTCTAAACATATAAACGGTCCTTCTCTGCATAGAGTAACAAATTCGGTGTTTGAATATGTTTGATTATTTGAACATTTACCTTCGTGTGACCATTTTCCGCATTTATAACATCTTTCAAGGTGTCGTGCTCTTCTTTTTGTTGCGGATTTTGATTTTCCTTTACCAAAATGTATCTTATGATGATCTTTTCTAAGTTCTTTTCTTACTTCTTCCATTTTGCTTCTTATTAATGATACCAGTTCACTCGGAAGTGTGTCATTATTACGTTTAGTAATCATAGCATGTAGCATTAGACCATGGTTCAGATCAAAGGAATTCTTCATCTCGTAAAACCTAAAAAAAATAAAAATTCAGAATGGGGGGAGAAGACTAGTTCTTTAGGGTCTGCTAGGAAAAGACCATTCGGATTCCATTTTCGAGAACTACACGAAAACAGAATATCTAACTCTAACAGAAATATAAATAACCCTAAATAGATTTGATTCTCCCCATACTTAGTTAGATTTGGTGTCGAAATTGTAATTAACTTCGTTTTCAATTGGACTATCAACAACTTGTATATCTTTGACTTTTACTTCAAGCAAATTGTTGATTTCCTCTGTAACTTTCCCAAATTCAACTAACATTGCCTTTTCTTTTGGCGATAAATTGGATACTAATCGGTTACATAACTTAAAGTTCCCCTTAATAATAGCATCGTGAATCCGTTTATAAAGTTTCTTCGTTGAACTGTTAAAAGCGGGTTCATCTAATTTCGTATCATCAACGGGGTTCTTTGTTATCGGATCATCATTAAGTGTTTCTTCATCTTCCCTACACTTATGCGTTTTTATTGGTTTAACAGTTTTGGTTAGTGGAGATCTAAACTTTCGGTTCACAAAGGTGACCAATTTATCACCATCCCTAAGTGTCATTCTACCTTCTCTTACATCAATGAATGCTTCAGTGGTTGCTAAAAATGGGCTACCTAAAATTAGAGGAATATCAAGGTTTTCCTCCATATTAATAACTATGAAGTTTGCAACAAAGGTCAAACTTCCCACGTTAACAAGTAAATTATTTGCTATTCCAACCGGGTGTTTAATGGTTAGGTCAAATGATTGAACACCTATTTTGGTTGGTTTTAATTTACCCATACCTAATCTTTTGTATAAGGAAAGAGGCATAATATTTGCACTTGCTCCTAAATCTGCTAGTCCATTATATATAGCACCATCATTAAGCAAGCAAGAAATGATAAATTCACCCGGGTCTCCTACTTTAGTAAGTCGAGTTGGTTTGTTAACCTTTTTCGGGTGTTCTTTTCTTGGTTCTTTCACTTCTATTTGAACTTCTTGTTCACATTTTTCTTCGTTTCTTGGAATGGGAGGTTTGTATAAGAATTCTTCTTCATCACTCCAATTTGAATTCTCCCTATTTTCCAATTTTGAATTTTCATATGTTGTTGATAACATATTTATGTTTTCATTTTGAGGGTTTTCTTGGGTGGTGAAATTATGATTGACTTCATTGTCAACTTCCATCTGACCATGTATGTAATGTTTAACTCTGTGACCATTAACTTTAAATTCAATCCCATTTGAATTTATTAACTCTATTGTTCCGTATGGGAAAACTCTTTTGACTATGAATGGTCCAGACCATCTTGATTTCAATTTTCCAGGAAATAGCTTGAATCGTGAATTGAAAAGAAGAACTCTATCTCCTTCTTTAAATTCTTTTGAACTTCTGATTCTTTTATCATGCCATTTCTTCATTCTTTCCTTATAGATTAACAAATTTTCGTATGCTTCATGTCATAATTCTTCTAATTCGTTTAGTTGACTTAATCGTAGACGTCCGACTTCATGTAAATCAAGATTATATGTCTTGAAAGCCCAAAATGCTTTGTGTTCAATTTCTACTGGAAGATGACATGCTTTTTCGTAAATGAGTCTAAAAGGTGTGGTTCAAATTGGAGTTTTGTAGGCTGTTCTAAAAGCCCAGAGTGCATCCTCCAATTTCATGGACCATTCCTTCGGATTTGATCCTACGGTTTTCTCTAGAATACGTTTTAAAGCTCGGTTGGTATTTTCAACTTGTCCACTTGTCTGTGGATGATAAGCGGTTGAGATTTTATGAGTTACTCCATATCTTTTGAGAACTTTCTCAAGTTAATTATTACAAAAATGAGTACCCTGATCACTTATTAAAGCTTTCGGTGTTCCGAACCTTGCAAAAAGACATTTTAAAAAGTTAACTACAACTCGTGCATCATTAGTTGGGAGAGCTTGTGCTTCCGCCCATTTAGATACATAATCAATGGCAACGAGAATGTAGAGATTATTATGAGATTTTGGAAATGGACCCATAAAATCGATACCCCAAATGTCAAATACTTCACATACTTGAATGAAATTTTGTGGCATTTCATCACGTTGACTTATTTTTCCGGCCCTTTGACAAGCATCACAGGATTTGCTAAGAAGGTGTGCGTCTTTAAAAATTGTAGGCCAATAGAATCCAGCATCGTAAACTTTTCTTGCTGTGAGTTGAGGCCCATAATGCCCTCCTGTTGGTCCTGTGTGACAATGGTTTAAGATTTGACTAGCTTCATTTCCGAATACACATCGGCGTATTATTCCATCGGGACAACTTTTAAACAAATGTGGATCTTCCCAGAAATAGTGTTTTATATCACTAAAGAATTTCTTTCATTTTTGGTACGATAATCCTTTTTCAAGGAATCCACATACTAAGTAGTTTGCATAGTCTGCAAACCATGGAATTTTATTATAATCTATCTTCAATAGATATTCATCAGGAAAGTTGTCTTGTATGGCCGATTCATTTAGAACTTCTAATTCAGGATTTTCAAGACGAGAAAGATGATCAGCGGCGAGATTTTCTGCTCCCTTTTTATCTCGGATTTCAATATCGAACTCTTGTAAGAGTAAGATCCAACGGATTAATCTTGGTTTGGCATCTTGTTTCAAAAATAGGTATCTAAGAGCAGAATGGTCAGTATAGACCACCGTTTTTGCTAGAACGGGATATGAACGAAATTTTACAAAAGCAAAGACAATAGCAAGGAGTTCTTTTTCAGTAGTTGTGTAATTCGTTTGTGCTCCTTGTAATGTCTTACTAGCATAATAAATAGGTTGAAATCGTTTTCCAATCCTTTGTCCTAAAACGGCTCCCATTGCAAAATCGCTTGCATCGCACATAAGTTCAAACGGTAGATTCCAATTTGGAGTTATCATAATCGACGCATTAGTAAGTTTTTCTTTAAGAATATTAAAAGATTTGATGCATTCATCTGAAAAGATGAATGGAGCATCCTTTTTTAGGAGTTTATTCATAGGAGTGGCAATTTTAGAAAAATCTTTTATGAAACATCGATAAAAACCAGCATGCCCTAGAAAACTCCTAACTCCTCTAACATTGGTGGGATGTGGAAGTTTAGCAATTACATCTACTTTAGCTCTATCCACTTCAATTCCTTCCTTTGAAATTTTATGACCGAGAACGATGCCTTCTTTAACCATGAAATGACATTTCTCCCAATTTAGTACTAGATTTGATTGTTCGCATCTAATAAGCATTCGTTCAAGATTAACTAGACATGATTCAAATGTATCACCAAAAACTGAATAGTCATCCATGAAAACTTCCATGCATTCTTCTATCATGTCGCATCATGCACCTTTGAAAGGTTGCAGGGGCGTTAAAAAGTCCAAATGGCATGCGTTTGTAAGCAAAAGTACCATAAGGGCACGTGAACGTGGTTTTCTCTTGATCTTCGGGTGCTATTAGAATTTGAAAATATCCGGAAAAACCATCAAGAAAACAATAGTAACTATTTCCGACTAATCTTTCCAACATTTGATCAATGAAAGGTAAGGGAAAGTGATCTTTTCTGGTGGAGTCATTTAATTTTCTATAATCAATAAAAACACGCCATCCTGTTACAGTCCTAGTAGGAATAAGCTCATTTTTTCATTTGTGATGACAGTCATGCCACCCTTCTTAGGTACGCATTGAACTAGGCTTACCCATGGACTATCAGAAATTGGATAAATTAAACCTGCATCAAGCAGTTTAATAATTTCTTTCTTAACAACATCTTGCATATTAGAATTTAGTCTTCGTTGGCGTTGCACATACGTTTTATGACCTTCTTCCATAAGAATTTTATGTGTACAATACGAAGGACTTATTCCTTTAATATCATGAATCTTCCATGCAATAGCTGGTTTATGAGCTTTTAGCACAGAAATGAGTTGAGATTTTTCATTTTCCGTAAGAGAAGACGATATTATTACAGGTAAATCAGATTCACCATGTAAATAAGCGTATTCCAAATGGTTTGGAAGTGGCTTTAACTCTAATGTCGGTGGTTCTTCTATCGATGATTTATATCGATATCTGTCTTCCTCTTTTAGCATTTGAATTTCTTCTTTTGTTGGTTCATATCCATTAGCCATAAGTGTAGTTAACATTTCAGTTTCATCAATTGGTTCAGTTCCTTCTCCTAAAGAACATTCTCCTGTTCCTTGTAATTCTGGAAATTCTTCTAACAATTCTGTATGTGAATCTATAGTTTGAATATAATAACATGTATCATCTGCAGATTGCGGTTGTTGCATGGCTCTATCAACAGAAAAGGTAACACTCTCGTCCTCTATACTTAGGGTCAGTTTCTTACCGAACACGTCTATTATTGCTTTAGCCGTGTTTAAGAATGGTCTTCCTAATATGAGAGGAACTCGAGAATCTTCTTCCATGTCCATAATAACAAAATCTACTGGAAATACTAAAGTACCAACTTTAACTAGCATGTTTTCCATTATCCCTCTAGGATATTTTACTGATCGATCGGCTAGTTGTATACTTATTCGTGTTGGTTTCAATTCTCCAAGGTCTAGTTTAGCGTATAGTGAATAAGGCATTAAATTTATACTAGCACCTAAGTCTGCCAATGCTTCTATTGAACTAAGACTACCCAGAAAACATGGAATCGTGAAACATATCCAAGAATTTGGATTGCTCGGCTTCAAGTCTCTCTTTTCTCATTTTACTCGGGTAAGGAAGTGGTGGTTGGTATGGTTTAACATAAGGTTTAGCCTTAACTGTGTTATCTTCATTAACCTTTTCAACTACAGGTTCTGTTTCCTTATCTTGCTCAGGTTGTGGTTCTTGTGGAGTAGGAATAGAGACATCAAAAATTATAGGCATTTCAGGTGGTTTAAGTGTAATACCACTTCTTGTGGTAATGGCTTTAGCTGTTTCATTCCGGGGGTTAGCATTTGTATCGCTAGGTAGACTTCCCGATTTTCTTTCACCTATTAACCTTGCTAGGTTGCTTACTTCTTGTTCTAAATTTTGAATAGAAGCTTGTCGATTTCTAAATGCTTGAGAATTTTGTTCATTAGTTTGTTTCTGAGATGTGAAAAACTGAGTTTGAGATTCAACTAGCTTCGACATCATATCTTCTAAATTTGGCTTTTTATCATCGGTTTGTGGTGGTTTGTTTTGAAAAATAGGTCTTTGCTAATTGTAAGTATTGTTTGATACTTGTTGATTGTTAGGACCTTGTTGATTGTTGTATGGAACATTTCGGTTATAGTTCTGATTTTGATTGTAAATTGGTCTTCGCTGTTGATAATTATTTTGATAATTATTTCCAGGCCTTTGGTTCATGTATGAAACATTCTCTCTTTGTTCCATTATTGGTTCAATACTGAGACAATCTTTTGTCAAATGTGGTCCTCCACACTGCTCACAACTAATTCGTATTGAGTGAATATCTTTAGTCATCTTTTCCATTCGTCTCTCGACAACATCTATCTTTGCAGAAATGTAATCTAAGTCATGGCTAGAATCGGCTCTAGCTGCTTTAGATGATATAACGATATCTTTTTCTTGATGCCACTCATGTGAGTGGGAAGCAGTGTTATCAATAATTTTGTAAGCGTCAGTTGCGGTTTTCTTCATAATGGAACCACCAGCTGCTATATCGGTGTCTTTTCGTGTAGTGATGTCGCATCCTTGGTAGAATATTTGTACTATTTGACAAGTGTCTAAACCATGTTGCAGACATCCTCTTAATAACTTTCCAAATCTTGTCCACGCTTCATATATAGTTTCATTTGGCTTTTGCGTGAACGTAACAATTTTTCCTTGAAGTCTCACGGCTTTAGATGCCAGAAAGAATTGTTTAAGAAATTTTTTAACTAAAACATCCCATGTATCAATCGCCCCTTCAGGTAACGATTCTAACCAATCTTTGGCTTCTCCCTTTAAAGTCCAGGGAAATAACATGAGATATATCTGTTCATCCTCCACTTCTCGGATTTTAAATAAAGTATAGATCCTATTAAAGGTACGAAGATGTTCATTTGGATCTTCCTTCGGTGCACCACTAAATTGGCATTGATTAGTTACCATGCGTAGGATTTGTCCTTTGATTTCATAATCTGGCGCATTAATGTCTGGTTGAGTAATTGCGTGACCTTGGCCAGTGCGTTTAGCTCGCATTCGGTTTTCCATACTTAGAGATTCCAGATTTTCCATGATTAAAATTGTTGAATCTGAATCACTAGAGGATTCCGATTTAATGGGTTGTTCCTCAACAATCTCTGTTTGAATGATTGGTGGTTCCGGAGGAAAGATTAGTGGTTCAGAATCTCTGAATTGTCCCTGAATATCCTCCGGATTCTCAATTGTGAGGTCGGGTTCAAAAAATGGATTATCGGAAATTTGAATTGGAGCACTTGGTCGACTGGATGACGATTCTAAAGAAAAATCAACGGCGACAATATTGGCTAGATGTCTTGATCGAGTTACAGGTGGTGAACGTACGAAAGGTGGTGAACGTTTTGCTCGGTGCATTCACTGAATATCCTATTAGTTATAAAATATAAAAATTATATAAGTTATCAAATTAATAGACTTTTCTGCTTTTGCCAACGTTTCGAATAGCCAAAAGATGTAGCAGGGAGCCAGAACCCTTTAAATCGGAAGCTCACAACTCAGCCACTAACAAATCTAACTATTACTACGAAGCAGAAAATTTGGATGTCTATCAATTTAACCACTTCAAATAATTTTTAGTTGAAATTTAAAGAAATTTTAGAGAAGAAATAGAAAATTCTATGTCCTAAAAACTAGAGCGGAAAAAAAATAAGAAAGAAAAAGAGTGCGTCGGAAAACGTCGAAAAATAAAAGGTTGAAAAATAAAAATAAGAAAGTAGCGCGTCGAAACTTAAAAGGTACTAAAATTTTAAAACGGCGTCGCAAAATTCTAAAGCACCTAAATCTTAGTCTAAAGAAAAAGCACTTAAGGGATTTTACGGCAAAGCCTAAAAATCTAGAAATAAAAATAAGCTACGGCAAAATACTAGAACTTAAAACTAGTTACGAACGATAAAAATACAAATATTCCGAATAAACGATTAAAAAGTTACGAAATATAAAAAGATATAAAAAGTGATAAAATTACTTATTTTTATAAAAATATTATTTTTATTATTTTATAAAAGTATTAATTTTATAAATTAATAAAACTAATTAAAACTTAAAATACAAAATTAATTAAAAACTTAAACTAAATTATTATAATAATTAACCTAATTAGGGTTTAAAAATAATAATAAATAAAAATACTCCGTAATTAATGCGAAATTAGGTCAAACCAGACGTGTCAGAATAGGCTACGCGATCTCGTAGATTTTTGCCTTGTCTCCTCCGAGATCGCGGAGCTCAACAGTACCGGACTCAGTATTGGGCTAAAACAGTTCGGCCCAATTCGAAATTTAATTAAAAACAGTTTTGGGCTTCGTATTAATCTGGCCCAGTTCGATTTTTATTATTATTATTATTATTTTATTTTTTTAATAGCGTTGCGCTTTCGGCGTTTTAGTTTCCCCGGCAGCGGCGCCAAAATACTTGATGTTATGCGAGGTGTATACAAAATAGTTATATTTTTGCTACAAAATACTATTAAATACGATACAATTTTACACAAGTTATTTATTTATTTATTTATAGAGTGGATATACCTAAACCTTGCTACAACACTTATAGGCAGTGTACCTAATCGTACAGTAGTGTAGTTTTTAGTAAGTCCGGTTCGTCCACAGGGAACTCGTCAAGTTTAACGCTATATTTTTAAAACTATATTTGTATAAATATATATATATATATATATATATATATATATATATATATATATATATATATATATATATATATATATATATATATATATATATAAGTAGTATTATTATTATAAAAGGGGGATTTTACCGTTTAATGACCGGTTTGTCGATTTTAAAACTTAAGTCGCGGTTAAAATCTAATGTAAAATATTAAAAATAAATATAACTTAATTTTAAGCGTAAAGTAAATAACGATAATGAAATTGCGATAAAAATACGATAAATAAAATAAAATTTCGATAATTAAAAAGTACGATAATTAAAAGTGCATTTAAATAAAATGACAGTAAATAAAAGTGCGATAATTAAAAGTGCAATTAAATATGAAATAAAGGAATTATGCTTATTTAAACTTCCGTAATCATGATGTTCGACGTGTTGTTTTTAGTTTAGTACCATGGGTTAATTGTCCTTTGTCCTGGATTATTTGATATGTCCATACGGTTTTGTCCATAATAGTCCATCAGTCATAAATATAAAGTGCGAGAGTCTTCGTCAAATTATCCTTATACCCGAAGTCAAATATTCCAACTAATTGGGGATTCGAATTGTAACAAGGTCTTAATACTTTGTTTAATGAATACACCAGGTTATCGACTGCGTGTAGTCCAAGGTTTTACTACTTTGTTAACAATTACACCAATTACCCTTGAATGTAATCCGCCCCTGTTTCAACAAGTCTATTAACTATTAATCCAGTTCCGTGTCCGGTAAATTGAACAATTATTGGTATTTATAGATATCCCGCCCACCGTACCCAGTCAAGCATATGTGGTTATATATAAATACGCCAAATTATAAGTCTATATATTAAATTAACGAGGTATCATTTAGTTAATATAAAGCCCATTAATAGCCCATAGTCTAATTTTCACAAGTGTCGTTCTTTTATCCAAACCCCAATTATGGTACAAAGCCCAATTACCCAAATTTAATATTTAGCCCAACATCATGATTACTTCGGCATTAAATAAGCATAATAATAACTTAGCTACGAGACATTAATTTAAAAAGGTTGAACATAACTTACAATGATTAATAATAGCGTAGCGTTACACGGACAGAATTTCGACTTACACCCTTACAACATTCGCTAACATTCCCTTATTATTAAAATTAAAATTAAAATTATAATTATAATATATATATATATATATATATATATATATATATATATATATATATATATATATTACGTGAGATAGATAGAAAGAAAAAGATGTTATGAAATCGATCGAATGCGTTGCCTTTTATAGGCTCCATTTCTGTTTTGGTGTGCTCCGCGATCTCGATGGAATTCTTCTTCACAGCTCCGCGATCGCGGAGTGTTGAATTCCAGCTCACCAACTTTGGCTCCTAGCTTGCCGACGGTTTATAAATATATATATAATATATATATAATTTTAAGAATTATTTATATATTATATTATATTTATGTGCATAGTTGACTTGTAATTTTAACTCCGTTGCGTCGTGCGTTGAAAGTTGGTTCATGTCCCGGTTCCGGATTTTCGAACGCCTTTTCGTATAATTTAATATCTTGTACTTTGCGTTTTGTAACTTGTACTTTTGTAATTTCTAGATGTTTCTCATCAATAATTTGAACCACTTGGATTGTACTTTGTACTTTTGAGCTTTTTAGTCGTTTGCGTCTTCAATTCGTCGAATCTGTCTTTTGTCTTCACCTTTTATTATTTAAACGAATATCACTTGTAAATAGAACAATTGCAACTAAAAGCTTGTCTTTCTTGAGGGATAATGCTATGAAATATATGTTCATTTTTAGCATTATCACTTTCTTCTTTGGGCACGCATTCCTAAAATGACCCGGTTGGCCACATTCAAAACAAACACTCGGTCTTGGTGCATTTGGCCCCTTTTGAGCAACGGGAGCGACGTTTCTACAATCGTTGGCCACATGGCCACTCCTTTGACATTTATTGCAAAATGGCTTGCCACATTCACCATAATGATGTTTGTGGCACTTGTTGCAAAATAGTTTATTCCCGACATAACCTTTCTTGTCATCGGAGGTGAAAGGCTTTTTGGTGAAGTTGTTATTGTAATTGCTTGATGGAGTGGCTTCCCATTTTCTTTTGTTGCTACCCGACTTATCCTCGGCTTTAGGTGCCGGTACTACGATTTCGTCAACCGTTTCTATCAATTTGCGGGCCATATTCAAAGCTTCTTGATGATTAGTGGGTTTGGATGACATTACCCCATGTTTGATGCTCTTAGGAAGACCATCCATGTAAAGTTCAACCCTTGAAGACTCGGGGTTCACAAGGTTTGGGCACATCAAGGCTAATTCGGAAAATCGTTGATTATAAGCCTTGAGATCGTTTTCGACCGCTTTTAAAGTTCTTAGCTCTTGTTCGAGCTTTTAGGTTTCTTCACAAGGGAAATACTCGATGATCATCTTTTCCCTTAAATCGGCCCAAGAGAGGGCGTGGGCTTCATCGGTACCCATCGATTGCACATAGGTGTTCCACCAAGTGAGAGCGACACCGACGAAAGTGTGAGTGGAGTACTTGACTTTGTCTTGGTCCCGACAACCACTTATGCTAAAGACGGCTTCCGTTTGCTCAAACCATCGGGTGAGCACAACCGGTCCCCCGATTCCATCGAAGGTGTGAGGTTTGCACCCCATGAAAGCTTTATAGGAGCATCCCTCGTTTGAGTTACCGGCTCCATTGTTGTTGTTGTGGTTGTTGTTATTGTTGTTGTTGTTGGATGAGGGACCTGCCATGGCCGCATCCACGGCGGTGGCTATCATTCGTTGTAGAGCTTGTTCGGGTGTTTCATGGCTTGGTACACGGCGAGGAGGCATTGTTCCTTCAGAACACAAGAATATCGTTGATTAGTATTCTCAATAATACTAACCGTGATATGGAATGAGGATAAAGAGAAAATTTTTCTTGACTCGCCTTAAATTCTTTATGTCATAATGTCGGAACGTTTATATGAGTCACCGTAATATAATCCCAGAAATTATATTACCCTAATTCATATGTGCATTCGACATTATTTCACGAAGTCAAGGTGGCGTGTCAATCAAATTAAACAATGTGAGATTAAGATGGAATACAAGTTAGATATGAATAGAAGAGTTCGAGTATAAATGCACAAGTAGTCAAGTAATTCTTACTTCAAGTCTATATGCCGGTTGTAGTCTAGACTCACTAATGTACCCTACGACTCGGGGTTGACACCAATGAACTCTAAATCCCTACAACCAACGCTCTGATACCATCTGTAGCGACCCGACAAAATCATCATTGACGGCGCCGTCTACTTAGGTCCCGTTACGTGGTCATAAGTCTTTAAAACAACGTTTGACCAAAAATATGTCGCATTCATTTCAATTATAAAGATGTTTCAAGGTTTACAAGGTATTTCAACGTCTAAACATGTTACAAAGTTTTAAGTACAATTGAAACCTATGCGACACAAATTAAGTTAAGCCAAAAGACGCTCCACGTATGCATGTATACTCGACATCCAAACAAGTATCAAAAATAAAGTGCGGAAGCATGTATCACCTAGCGTTCAAGGACCTGAGAAAACATATAGAAAACTGTCAACGAAAAACGTTGGTGAAATCATAGGTGTATTAGTAACGTTGTTTTTGAACCACAAGATTTAATATAGTTGATTATCCAAATCGTTTGTATTCCAAAAGTATGTTCGCGAGCACCTAATTATCAAGACTTAACTGTTTTGTACCCTGTTACGTAGTGTTAGAACATACACTATACTCGAAAATATATTCCATCCGCTAACGGTAGCGAACCGTCTGAATGAGGGCTCATCAAGCCCAATGTGATCACATAACATAAGTTCACGTTTACACCCTGCAAGTGTAACTAATGATAATTGAATTGAGGCTTTTTGTTCAAACTCGTTGTGGAATGTTTGTTTTCGTACTTGTGTTCAAAGCATAAAAGTATGATACGTATATGTCTCTCATCCCATAGTTTAAAGAGTAAAAGTTGTTGAAAAGGTGGGACTATGATCTCACCTTGGTTGCACGAATAGTAAATGTACTTCACAAAGTAACGTGTGCAAGAACGAATGCTAGTCTTGACCTAAAAAAATAGGTTCGTATCAATATCGGTGAATACAGTCGGTCAAAGTGTTCAATTAGTCCTATGGCTCGTTACGACTCGATTAATATAGCATGTGAGTCACATTGTCAAGTTTCATGCAAGGTACAAGTATAAAAGCATGTTAGAACGATTGCACAAACGTTTGGTTAAGTTTGATTAGAAGTCAACCTTGGGTCGGGTCAAAGTCAACGAAAAAGTCAACATATTCGGGTCGGGTCCCGAACTATTTTTCTGAGGTTTTTAATCATATATAAGCATGTTAGAACAAGTTACATGTGAATCGGAGGTGCGTAGCATAACAAACATTTTTCGTAAAAGAGTAAGCTTGATCAGAAACCAAACACGGCAAATGCCGCGTCGCGACCAAGGAGTGCCACGTCGCGGCAATCAACGTGAACTGGTGCCTGGTCGGTTTCAATTGTTCAAGTCTAAATCCAAACTTCAATTGCGCACAATTCACAAACCGTAAACACTTAGAACACGTATCTTATATCATTCGAAAGGTAATTTGACGAGGAACACAACTAAACATATTTCATCAATCAAAAGCATCATTTGCAAAAATCGAATTTCCAAGTTGATAGTTCATTAAATTTTCACCATAAATGCCTTCAAGTTCATAGATGCACTTTGATGATTCGGGAATTAAATGCACACATATAATACGCCGTTTCGTAGGTAATTACGCATACAATACAACTAAACACTTACAAACAACATTGCATAGCATTTGGTGCATCAAAAATCCATTTTACTTCTATCAAACCCTAACTCAAAATCACAACTTTTGCAATTAAGTTTATGGAGTCTTTCCAAGTCAACCTACACATCAAATTGGAGCTAGTGATGCTAGTAACACATTTAATACATGCACTTTTAACATCTAACCACATTTAAACAACTAAATCTCAATATCAAACACACCCATTTCAAGTTCATGCTAGTTACACTAAAATAACGAGATCGAGCATATAAATCACATAATCATGTTAGACTTGAGCCATAGACACTAATTAACACTTCTATAAGTTAAAAACATCAAGAACACAAAATCTAGTATTTTTAGAAAGTTACCCAAATGCAATAAAGTTAGTATGGATTCGAAGAGGAAGATGCAAGGATTCTGAATATGTAGTTTGTTTTGATGTTTGCTTCCTTGAAATGATTTAGATGATGATTCTTTGAATTGGGTGTTTGAGAGTAAAAAGTGAAAGTAAGAGAGAAAGAGGAGGATGAATGAGTGGAAGGGATGAGGTTTGACCACCTTGACCTAGTCACCACTTTGGTCCATTGGCATGTTTAGTCCCTCAAGTTTCAAAGCGGGTGCGTGAATTACCTAAACGAGATAATTTAAAGCGCGTTTTAACGGAAGATGTTATAATCACATAACGGATTCTAAATAATTAAACGAAAAGTAAACGGAAAAAGACGGGATGTTACACTGCTCCTGCATATTACTTTTTTGCATTCCAAACACCCCTTTCAACTAATGTACAAGTTTATATGCATTTTGTACAAGTTTATTATTATTATTTGTGCTAGTTAAAATAAATATAAAAATAAATTAATTAATGACGTGGCATTTAAGGGTAAGATGTTTTAGTCATGATAGGCAGTGTTTAGTTATAGGATTTTATGGGTTATTTATAGGATTTGGGTGCCGATGTGGCGCTGATGTGGAAGTTAAGAGGATGAATAGTGTTAGTCACGATAGGGAGTGGCCTAATCATCATTAATTTCAAAGTCATCCGAAAGATATTTTAATAGTTCGAGCCTTCAAGGTCAACGAAGCAAAAACAAAACCCACGTTGTTTGGTAGAAATTTGAAGTACCAACATCTAAATTTAAATTGTGTCTTCTAATAATTGTATCGTTCCTTAGGTATTACGGATATATTGTAATACTTGATTACTGGGCTACGGTATATATGAATTTAATAGTTTCGATAAATACTACAAGAACGTAATAATTATCCGTAATCCGTATATACTATTACACAAAGTTACTTCTTCCCCCCTGTGTGGTTATTGTTCCCTTCTTATTGATTTGTCTTTTCACAACATTTTAAGGGTATTTTCGTCATTATATCTCCTTTGCCAGCCTCGTATTTATAACAGCTAGGGTTTTCTCTACCCACTTTTCATGGTTTCATCTACCTATAGGTGCAAAAAAAACCGGATCCGAAAAAAATCCGGAACCGAATCTGACAGGATCCGGTTTGTGTCAGAACCGGAACCGGTTCTTGGATCCGATCTGGATCCGACCGGATCCCAACGTTCGAATATGACCGGATATTTTCCGGATAAAATCCGGATTTTTTTTTCTGCTTCGAGTTTCAAAAAAACTAGCCGTTTTCTACCGTTTTTTTTGCAGCTTTTTGAATTTATATGGACCATTTTACCCCTACAAGTGTAGTATAAATAGATGGTATTGAGTTTTGGTTGAAAGCACACCATCTAATTCTCTCTATTCTCTCTAAATCTCAAAATACTCTATAATTTATTACACTATAATTACTCACTAAACTCTATTTACTAATCCTATAATGGATAATTCACAAGCATCCGCTTCCGATTCCGCTTCCGTTGCAACATCTTCACAACGTTATAACAACAACGATGTTCGTATGATCAAAAATACGAGTCGAAAAGGTGACGTTTGGTCTAATTTCGACTTGTGCGTGATGAAGGATAATCAAGAAAGAGCTCGTTGTAAGAGATGTTTTAAGTTCCTAGGTGTTTCGGGTAACTCTACGTTAATAAAACATCTTGAAAAAAGTTGTAAAGGAACCGTTCAAGAAGACCCGACACAACCTACACTTGGTCGGGATGGTTCGATTTTTTTTTACGATCAAGAAGCTCTTCGTGAAGATTTGGCAAGGTTTGTTATTCAACAAGGGCTTCCTTTCAACCACTTCGACAATCCAAAGCTTACGGAGCTAATTCGGAACCGACTACAACCGCGATATAACAAAGTAAGTCGTACTACTCTAAGACTTGACGCTTTTAAATTATGGAAAAAAGCTAAAAATGATATAATTGAAGGTTTTCGAACATATAAACATAAAGTTTCTATAACTTGTGATGTTTGGACCGCACCACACGGAACGGCAAATTCTTATTTAGTCGTTACCTCTCATTGGTTTCATCCCGATTCGTGGTTATTAATGAAACGGACTATCGCTTTTAAATTATTTGCTTATCCGCATAATGGTAATAATTTAAGAAAAATTATACAAGACACTTTGATTGAATATAATTTAATCGATAAAGTTTTTAATATTTCGCTAGATATTGCGTCTAATAATACTAGCGCCATGGATATGTTAAAAATACGAATGCAACCGATTTTAAATGGTGCGTTTTTACATACACGTTGTGTTGCTCATATTATAAACTTGGTCGTTCAAGATTGTTTAACTTATTGTAGTGCGTTAAAAGATAAATTTAGAAAATTATTATTAACGATATATCATACGAGCAACGAACGACATAAAAACTATAAAAGTTTCGTTAAAACTTGTAATGGCACTTGGTTGGGTCCTTATTTTGATAATAATACTAGGTGGAATTCTAGTTGTCTTATGTTTGAAAATATATTACGACAAAAAGAAACTTTAATCGGTTTTAATAATAGACTAATTAGAAAGGGATATTCCGAACCAATTGATAACGACGAATGGGATGACTTGGAAGCATTAACAAATTTTTTACAAGTTTTTAAAGAGGCAACGACAAAAGTTTCGGGTGTTTATTACCCAACTAGCTCACTAGTTTTACAACAACTTTATATAATGACGGAAAAAATTAACTAATTTGCTAACTCAAATAATCGTATTTTTAGACAAACCGTTTTTCACATAAGAAAAAAACTAAAAAAATATTTAGGAACAATACCTAAAGTTTTTTTATTTGCGGCCGCACTTGACCCGAAAATCAAATTTAATGGGGTGGAACTTTTGATGACAACAATATACCATAATTTGGATTGTATTCATGGTCCCGAAGACGACGAACCCAACTATATAAGTAACCAAATATACGAATTTAATAACACCTTTGAGCAATTATTTTCAATTTATGCAACAACTTATGGTCGACAAGCAAACCCAATTGTTGACCAATTTGAGAGCGGATCATCTTCTCGAAGGGCCCGAGACATTAATATTAGTCTTTTTAACCAATTACGTGAAGACGCTTCGAAACGTGCCCGAACATCGGCACCCACAAGCGAGTTGGGAAATTACAAGATTGAAAACTTTGCACTAAACATGAATCCCGATCAATTTCACAACTTTGATGTTTTGGCTTGGTGGAAAACAAAAGAAGACACCTATCCAATAATATCCACTATGTTTCGTGACATATTAGCCGTTCAAGCTTCAACCGTAGCTTCCGAATCGGCTTTTTCTCTTAGCGGTCGAATTATTTCGGAAAGAAGGTCAAGACTTACCCCCAAGCCGTGGAAGTATGCGTATGTTTGAAGGATTATTTGGACGGGGTAGATATGATACAAGATCAAACGTCATTAGAATGTCCGTTAGATAATGACGTTGAAG